>NW_022885577.1:0-19885 GCF_011952205.1 Bombus bifarius
ATAAATCCAATTATTTTGCCATCTATCTCTATTACCGACTATCGAATTGTTCGTTGTTCCAAAAATGTGTTGCGCGCAATACTGGGCACTATTAAATAAATTTTAATTTAAATAATTGTTTAAATGTTAAAAGACAGAAATAAATTATTTGCAATTTCAACAAGTTTAAATATATTATTTAAAATAATGAGATTAATTGTTATTTACAAATTTTATTTTCTATTTATTCTAAAAGAAAGCTAATAAAATCAGAATCTTTGTTTGAAAGTATTTTTTCACGCAGTAGATAATTCTGTAATAATGTGAAATCACGCTGATTGCTCCATTCTGTTTATCACGGGCTATCCCACCTGCTAACGAAAACTTGTTGTTTTCTCGTTGATGTCACATTGCTTACTTTCTACCTGACTGCGATATATAAACTTGTTGCGAATAATCTCGATGTAAGACCCAATGAAATTTCAACGTCATTTCTCCAGAAAACGGTTCAATTGCGACTCATAGCTTATTTTGAAAAGTTGGCAAGTTGGTCCTCGCGATGAGTAGAAGTTTGTAAAACTGTATCATCCAGAGTTGTAGAATTAGGGTGGTCCGGTCAAATAAGTGTATTTTTTATATACTCTGTACATATACAGGCTTTTCCAGAATAATTCCATACCGCCAGACAGGATAAGACGTCAAACAAGAAAAAAAACATTTTTCTTTTCTTCAGCTTATTTTTGCGCGTAAACTTTTTGTATTTAAAGCTAAAGTTTGAAATAGTTTTCGATACTCTGTCACACTGAACGTATTTCATTGTAAGCTAGCTCAAGCAGAAACAAAGCCTTATACAAGAAAACTTCATCCTCTTCCTTTGACTTACTTTTGCATACAGAAAAATCTGCAGTCTAAGTGTGCTATCCTGAGATTCCTTGATTATACATATCTTTTATAAATTTTTCGTTTCTGTTAACAAAACTTCCATAAATGATAAAGTGCAGGTATTCCTAAAGGAAAAAAAATGTAAAGAAACTAAAATTAACGCCCATTTCAACATTAACCCGCCATATATATTGTTAAATATGTAAATTCGCACGTTCGTGGGGAGACGCGATCTCGAGGAAGTGCGCCAACGGGAATCGTAAATTCCCGTTACGATTGACTAATCGACGCCACGAATCGTTCAATCCCTTATTTCTTTTGGGATAATGAGGGTAGTTAACTTGAAGAGAACGCTGCTATTAACAGATTATTATATATGTCGGAGATGAAAGGAAAACCGGAGCCTTCCCTTTGCAATTTTGAGGAAGCCTTCTAATGCTTTAGCCTAGATTTTATCATAACTGTAATTAAGCAATTGTCATTTGTAATTGTTTGACATTTGTGAAAGCGAAAGTGGGTTCGAGGTGACAACTGGTCGCCGAACGTAGCCACGGTCACGGGATAAACGTTTTGCCTGACGAAGGTGTGGATCGGTTGTATTGTTCTCCCTAGAAATCACATAGAATTGTACTTTGGAGATGCTGATATAATGGGACACACGTTGTATTAGGAATCAATCTCCAGACAGAAACTGCCTAGTATCGGCGTTTGGATCTTTCTCGATGTTTCCAAAGAGTATACAACAAACTTTTGACAGAAATTGCCTAGCAACAACGATTGGAACCTTCTCGATGTCTCCAGCGAGCATATAACAAACAAATGCAGTCGTATAGCGAAAAAGATTTTCATCAGATATTCATTCGTGTGATCGCCTTGGAAAGTGATACATCGAGCAATTTACCGAGTGTCTCAGCAATTGTATTTTGTGTTTAAAATTATTCTACGCATAGTAAAGAGTTATCCCGTTGACCGTGGATTCGTTTGGAATCATTAGTTAAACTTATCATTTGTTAATCTTATCATTTGTTAATCTTATCATTCATTAAACTCAATACTCATAATATTTTGTAAAATCTTGTATATTCGCGTAAATATAATCTCTGTTTCATAAAACGATAGCAAATTCAAACGAAGAATCGTTACACGCCTTAAATTCTAATGTTAACCCGACATATATATATATATATATATATATATATATATATTATTTATATATTATATATATATATATATATTATTTATATATATATATATATATATATAAATAATATAATAATAAATCAAACTTGCTCGAGCCTGCTTGAATCTCTGTATCATTGTATCATAATGTGAGAACTTTCACAAGCCTAAATCCTGGCAGTCTGACGATCGAGAATATTGCTATCGGAAGAATCGCTCTCATCCGTAAACAAGATATTTCCAAGGATTGCGTTATAATTTTCTTAGCGGCTAACCATCGAATATTCGTCAAACGACATAATTTCGCACACGGCGAACCTTATAACGTACACCTTTTTGGCGTATTATTTTTCCCACTTTTTTTTTTTTTTTTTTTTTTTATTGACGTGGAGGAAATCCGCACGGACACCAGGTCGCTTCTGGGAAAAAGCGGCGTGGTAGTGGCAGACGCCAACGGACTAAAACTTCCACGATGACCGTCCCGGCAGCGATCTAGAGGGGCCCGGGAACTGGTGTGAGGGATACACCCCCTCCGCGCTCAATACACCCCCTAATGGAGCGATATGCGGCCACGTTACACCGCGCCTCGTCGCCGGAGCCGCCGTGCCAGACAATCCGGTTCCCCTGCCGGGCAGATTTGCGACGGACCTAGCGCACCTCACCGAAGCGCTTCCATGGCCTCTGCCGCGCCCTCGCCGGTCAATTCTCTCAGGGTGAGAGTATTATTTTTCCCACTGCTGCGTGTGAAACCCCTATTGGACAAACTGTTCTTTGCAATACATCGATGGATAAATACGCGCACAAACACGCAATACGTGCAATAGAATGCTCGAGGTCAATTTTGTGATCCTCTTTTTCAACAGATCTTCGCAAATCCGAAGGTGTAGAATTACCTCCCAAAGACATAAGATGACAACAAACACTTTCTTGACACACTGTATAACATTGAGGTATCCAGTTTTGCCACATACAATTTTGTCATTGTCACGTTTGACTTTGTTCATTGTAAAGTCAAATTTGCACACTCCATCTGTGAAATAGTACGAAGAAATCATAGTGACTTGTATTCCTTATGATATCATGATGCCACATAATATATAATACAATACAATAATTCGCGAACAGATCACTCGTTAATTGCTTTTAAAACAATTACCACGGAAGCTTCCTAACACGCTACCCGGGGGCCAGGGATTTATTTCGTCGATAAGTTAGGTTATTAAACTTATGTTCTTTCATTGAAGACATCGATGGACGCTGTGTTCCAGAAATAGCCAATCACACTTGGCGAAGCATAATAGTAATTTACAATAACAAATACTTAAGAATGCCTAATTTTGTTAAACATAGGGTTCAGTTTACAATTATGTAAATATTACTTCTTGAAAGTAACTTCTTAATCAATTTTAACAAATTTTGTAAAATCATGTAATAAATCTTATTATTTATCATACGCGTGTATTAAGCCAATTGCCAACCGAACATGTTCAAACTGTATTTTTTTCAAAACGGGACCTTAAGCTAAAAGCTTTATTTCACATATTCGACTTGTTCTTGTATGTGGTATCAGCACCTAGTCGGATGCCCGCGTTATGCAGGACACCCTGATGGCGTTGAACGCAACGATTCAAATTGAACTGAAAAGTCGTTATGTTTTCAGAGGACTTGTGTGTAGAGGATGGTTGATCGTGAGATTTATTACACAAGATTGCTCGTTGTTGAAACCTTCAAGTATATTTTCAAATGATTAAATAAATAATTATAGATAATGTTCGCAAAGACGGTAGATACTCGTAGATACTGATCCATAACTCTCGTGAACTCTTTACGATTGCGTCCGTTTAAACTGGTATAGTATAAACAGATCGGGGGAGAGTCGGAGAATTCAAATTCGTCTTTGTTCGACGGTTCGACGGTAACGTAACGGCGACATTGTTTTGCCCGGAGTTTATTTATTAATATATTATGTATGTCCTCACGATCTTGATACTCCGAAGCAAAAAAACAACAACATGATTTGAAATGTTCTCTAGCTCATGTACCGCTACGTGTACTTTCAAGGAGCAAAACTGACACAGTTCCGCTTGTGACGCGAGACGGAGATTATCGTTTCACTTCCTTTAACGCATTTTTGCCATTGAAAGACACTAATTTCTGTGACTTGCTTTATCTCTGTTATAAATCTCTCTTTATATTTAAAATTTTATAGTTTTTGTGCAAACGTAAAAGGTAAGTAAATATTAATAAATATTATAATAATATAATATAATGCTATATAATAATATTAATAAATACTTCGCTATTTATTTATTTTATTTCCATTAAGGTATATTGTATTTTTCATTGCATTACTTTCATTGTTATTTAGTGTAATAATAAACGCATACGTTAATATTCATTGGCATTAGTGTAATTGTAAGCTTCACTGTAAATTTAATAAAATTTATAAGAACGGAATTATTAAAAGGGTATATATGTGTAATTAAACTAGATTCTATTCTCAATGTTACTTCATTATTTTATTATTGTTTCATATATATATTTTTTTTTTTAATTTACATGTGCTTCTAAGTTAATAGAACTAAACACATGTGTATGTATTAATTGCTATATAGGTCATAATTTCAACCATAATTGTTACGCCGGGCGACTCTCTGCCTGGCCCAGGTCACACACCGCGGGCCAGACGGACACCAGATGTCCGCTCTTCCGTACGGCGTACCCTCAATAGCCTTAAGCATCCGTCATAAACCCGAGTCACTTGCCTGCAAAGGTCCTTTAAACAAAACAAACATCTGGTTCCGAGGAATTTCTAAACACTATTGTCTACCACGGCTGGACAAGGGAAAGTTGGTTTTTCTCACGCACGCTGCAACTTTCCTCCCACTAACCACTTTCTCTCGAGGGCAGTTAAGACCCTTCGTTTAACCAATTAAAAACGAAACCTATTCCCTCACTCTCCTAAATAACATCGGCACCAACAAATCCGATGGTCCCGTGCGCTAGACACACCCATCCTTAGCTTTCCTCGGACACAGCATCGTCACTCAACTTCACTTCTTCTACATCGTTGGAAAAGTCAACTACTAAGTATACGCTAATGCCCAACGGGGCAGTCTAAGCATAACGCGAGAGTCGGTCTCGGTATTGTCGAGCATACACTTCGTCTCTTAAATATCTTATAGTGCTACGTCCACTAATACATTGAATCCAATTATAAGAGCCCTGCTCTAACGCACATATCTATCTTAGCTTCGTGCGACAAGTTGTTAATTACTTATTTCTCTCCGTCAGTGTAGTCTAAGTGCTGGAAACATATAATTTATAAGTCTGTGAATCACAGGGTTATACAACCTCAATCACCCCTATTATCTCAACGGAAATCAGGGGATCGATCAATTCGTGGTGTCGATTGTTATAATCGTAACGGGGATTTACGACCCCCGTTGACGTCTCTCCTTGCGATTACGTCTCCCCGCGATTGGTCGAAGAAACATGGTCCTTCGAGCCGGATTTCGTGTCGCCCAAAAAGTGCACTGACCAGTGACTATACAGTGTCGCGTGAAATCCAAGTTCCAACCACTTAGTCAGCTGATCAAGGGAACCGCCGTCGGAGAGGAGCACCTCCGTCGCTCAGCATCTACACGAGCCAACGCCGCATCGTAACGATCATCAACCGAGTCCCAGATCAACGTCCATTTGATCAAGCAAGATCGTGCCGGTTATTAAAATCAAATATGGCCCAAGCTGAACTAATCAGCACGTTACGGCGGAGACGAGGCACCGTAGCCCGTCGACTTGCAACCATAAGGCGCGAACTCGATGAATACGAAGCGTCTGGGAAGGCAAACAGAATCTCCCTAATATCTTGCCGCAACTCGTTCGATGAAATTTGGAGGACGATACTCGCGGTTCAAGACGAGCTAGATGGGTTAGATGAGGGGGAAGCTGAGGGTTTAGATTCGTTATCGCAAGAGCATCGGGAGCTTGACGTGCGGTTCCTAGGTCTCTTTGAACAAATATCAGCAACAACCCCGTCGACAACAAAAACACGCGATTCATGCGTGAAACCCGAGCCGACGGAGAATATCGCATCGACTCGGACGCCAATCTTGTTGCATGACATGCGGACCTCATCGCGTGACACTCACAACGTGTCACCCACCCGAGACCCAACGACAACCTCGCTCACATCATCAGCATCGCAACAATCTGATTCCACGCCATCAGACGCTTTGAATCAGACAGCCGCTCAAGAGTCTCTGGATCAACAGACGGATGAAACCTTACCAGCCGACATGCCGTCTCCTACTACATTATCGCCGAAATGGAGCACACCGACGAATGGGCTGAAACAAAACACCACACTCGTCGATGTCAGTGCAGCCTACAAGGTGGACCACTTGCTCTCAACGCAACAACCCTTAGGCCTGGCCATCCATTTTCCCTGGCAGCTACGGCACCTACGGACGGCAATGACTCATACGGAGCCGAGCATCTTGGACCGAGATGCAAAATCTTCCCACTCCAGATCCAAACCTAACCAAACGGAAGGTAAGATGTCTCTAATTCTGTCTTTCGCAGTAAACTGGACCACGCCGGTCCAACCACCAAGCATCATCAAGAAGGCGCGATACGAATGGATCAGCGGGGGGAGCCCTGTCCCCCAATCCACCGTAGACCTCCTTCACGTCTTCATTGTGCAAACACCCACGGATTTCACCTGCCTTTGTGAAATCGGCGAGTTGTACAACGACACCTCCTGGGACGAGGTGTCTCACGATACTTCATGGGCCGAGCTGTTTCACGACACTTCCTGGTTCGCGAACCACAATAGAAAATCGCCAGGCAATGCAGATGACCACGGCGATCCAGAACGCAAGGAAGACAACATATCCTCAACGCACCGGACTTTCAACCGTATCTTCGAAGGCACCCTGGCGACAACGGCCTCATCCAGACTACCACAAGTCATACGGCAACGAGCATCTTGGAACGACGTGCCACACAGCTCGTCCTACCAGCGAGCCAACCCAATCAAGCAGAATAAGGACAATCAGCAATCAACAAGGAGTCGGGCGGCTGTTCCAATTAACTCCACCTTTAATGAAATTTTGATCGGTACCCTCTCAACGGGGGGAGGATGTTACGCCGGGCGACTCTCTGCCTGGCCCAGGTCACACACCGCGGGCCAAACGGACACCAGATGTCCGCTCTTCCGTACGGCGTACCCTCAATAGCCTTAAGCATCCGTCATAAACCCGAGTCACTTGCCTGCAAAGGTCCTTTAAACAAAACAAACATCTGGTTCCGAGGAATTTCTAAACACTATTGTCTACCACGGCTGGACAAGGGAAAGTTGGTTTTTCTCACGCACGCTGCAACTTTCCTCCCACTAACCACTTTCTCTCGAGGGCAGTTAAGACCCTTCGTTTAACCAATTAAAAACGAAGCCTATTCCCTCACTCTCCTAAATAACATCGGCACCAACAAATCCGATGGTCCCGTGCGCTAGACACACCCATCCTTAGCTTTCCTCGGACACAGCATCGTCACTCAACTTCACTTCTTCTACATCGTTGGAAAAGTCAACTACTAAGTATACGCTAATGCCCAACGGGGCAGTCTAAGCATAACGCGAGAGTCGGCCTCGGTATTGTCGAGCATACACTTCGTCTCTTAAATATCTTATAGTGCTACGTCCACTAATACATTGAATCCAATTATAAGAGCCCTGCTCTAACGCACATATCTATCTTAGCTTCGTGCGACAAGTTGTTAATTACTTATTTCTCTCCGTCAGTGTAGTCTAAGTGCTGGAAACATATAATTTATAAGTCTGTGAATCACAGGGTTATACAACCTCAATCACCCCTATTATCTCAACGGAAATCAGGGGATCGATCAATTCGTGGTGTCGATTGTTATAATCGTAACGGGGATTTACGACCCCCGTTGACGTCTCTCCTTGCGATTACGTCTCCCCGCGATTGGTCGAAGAAACAATAATATTAAATTATGGTATGTATTATTAAAAAGTATAGTTTAATGTATATATTAAATATATATCATTTATTCGTAGATTTTAAATATGGATACTGGATCAAAGAAGGAGATTAAAGAAATGATTACCAAAGATATATCGAATATACATAATTACTTTCATTTCGAACTTTTTTAGTCTTATTGTTACGTCGATTCTTATATTTCAAGATCTAGTCTTGTATGTACGCTGGGGAGCGCTTTTATTTATTGATTCAACAAAGAATATCGTTGTAGGTGTCATACATGCGAGTAAAAGTAACGAAGTACGAGCAGTTTCACTGTAACATACTTCCTGATAATTTCTCGTTATTTATACCATAAGAAAGTATCAAAGAGGAACTCTTATCTCGAACGTGGATCTATTTGTCGATAATGCATGCGTGTAATACTCGAGTGTCGTTCATACAGCGTAAATATACGTGCAGATACGTAAACCTTTTATGATTTTTGTATCAAAGGCAGACCTGCTATAATACTCGCAAGTGAAATATAATTCTACGAAAGAAAATGGAGCAAAAGAGTTTCGTTGGTAATATATTCTTCCTTTTTCATCACAAGTTTCCTCTTTGTTGTGCTTCTGTTACATTATAATCCTGTTAGATTTACGCGCGTAAAATTTCACTTTGTTGCACTATATATCTCATCATCGCCATCTGCCGAACACCTGTGAGAAACGCGGTTTACTTTGTCTCAAAGCGAGCAAACGTCTAATTTCACAAATTGGATTTTCATCAACAGCGAGAAGGGCATATGCGATGTAAAGGAGGCTGTAAGGGTGTCCTAGGGCTTACGGTGGTTGTCACGATGCCGGAAGTGGCGCCGAGCAGACACGTCAAGGGAGAATCAGAATCGCTATTGGCAAAAACCATCACGAACATTTGTCCTTCGCGCCACCAAAATTCTATCTTCTGAGATATTTTTCGCGTTTCCGAGGTCATCGCCACTCTCCTTAACTTTGCCTTACGATGTATAATATCTCGATGTTACGGTAGTTAGAAATTTGTATTAATTTGGAGAACCTTGCAAAAGTACGCAAATCTGCTACGATAGTCGGATAGAGAGTATCGGCAGAGATCTGTTCCTTTATCGTGAAACTCTCTCGGACAACTTAGATGCTACCAGATATCGATTCTCGCATCCAACCATTTCGTAATAAACGTAGATCACCCAAGAAATTTCTCAATTGTCATCCGTTAATTTCGCGCAACTTTTGCTTTATTTTAGCTACGTGGGAACCTATTAGTGCGCAAATGTTACCCCGAAAATGTTACTCCTCTGTGCCAAATATCGTTCACGTGTATAATCAAAGTTGCATAAAACCGCGTACAATTGCATCAGGAAATTTCTAATAATTTGCTCGTCTCGCAGGACGAAAACAGGCTCACGAAGGATCCCTCTGTTCTGGCTATCGAATGTACCGCAAGCACGTAGTTTCAAGTGTCCGTTCTCTAGAAAATTCGAAACAATTTATGGTCGATGGTCGAGTGAACGGTGCAACGGTCGAGTCGGAAAGATCAGAAAGACAAATCGTCATAGTTCGAACAGACCGGGAAGCAGAAACGCACTTCCATGATCATTTGTATCGTTGCTCGATCTGTTGCTGCGCAATGACCGAGCAAGCTGTTGATTTTTCTTTTTCTGCAATGCTACTATACTCTACACTCTATGCTTTATACCGTTCTTTTGCCCGCTATTTACCTTGTACGCGAACTTTTTATCGCTAGTGGATTGCAAAAATCCTTTTTTATCACGAATTTTACGTGACAATGCGTAGGTCAAGGTGGACGTAAGACAGAGGAAGGTGTAGATAAATAAGACAGGGTGTATTTAAAAATAATAAGTTATTTATTACAGTTTATTTAATATGTATACAGGCTATTCGTATTATAGCAGCGATAGCTAGTGTTAAATTAACAATGACAGTTTCTATCGTAGTTAATATTATATTGGTTATTGGCCATGACGAAGGCGAATTTTGATAGCCCTGGTCGAGGTCGGTGGTCTGGATCTATAACAAATAATACTATATTAATATAGCAAAAAAATGTCGTAAATATCGATATCATTTGCAAGGCGATTCTTTTTGGGCATAGTGAAATTATGTTGATCAGTTTGTGGATATTAGGTTGAAATTAGATAATAAAGTTATAGATTTACCCGTTTTAAGGGATTGTTCAGGCGCCGTTAATTCACTGGATATGTCGCCCTGAAGCAGGATGTTTAAATTTTGGATCATATATTGTACTGATAGGAAGTATTTTATCGATACAATTATGAGTTTATTTGATTAAAATATCTAACGTAGTGTCTAGTCACCAAACGAATTAGTAGATCAGCCGTGAACAATGGCAGTAATTTGTATAATAACAAAGGATAAGCCAAATATAGCAGAATGACTCATCGGCTAGCGGGAGGTTGTGTCTAATTATCAAAAGCGAAAGAAATATGAAAGATCCTAGTTTGTAGGACTTGTTGACAATCAATGTCAACAATTTTTTCGTTTGGTCCATAGAATGTTTTGAGTGGGCTGTATTTCGACACACGACAAAATTGATAACGTAAATAAATCTTATATATTTGTTTCAAGAAATGATAGCTTGTTTGTGAGCGGTATCTTTAGACAGGTTGTTGAAAACTGGATGTTAATTCGGATTTTATATTTTCAATAACTTCGCATGAGTATTTTAGTCAAATCTAGCACGAATCGAACAGGTGAAAACAATCTATACGGCGTTCGTGCTGAGGTGGTATGGTGATAGGTGCGTAAGGAACTACTCTTGGTGTTTTTAACGAACAATAGTTTATTTAGAACTAATCAACAATCAGAGTTAACAATTAACAATTAACAATTACACTTAACAGACAATTGGTAACAACTAACAAATAACGATAGACACCGAGAGATCATTCGACGCGTTGCTATGCAAATAATACCGAGGAGTTACACATTTAATGGCGTAAGACAGACTGCCTGTGCTTTTGTTTCGGATCGCGCAGATTCTTCCCTTCGTAGCCCATCGATATCGTAGCCCAGTGCTGGCACGTGTATGCTCTTCCGAGAATTCGGCGGAAAGAGTGTGAAGATATCGATGGTACATTGGGCACGTCGGTGTTGCGCTTTGGCGGCGTCGCGCTTTGCATCCGGAGCCGTTGAAAAGTTCCGTGGCCCGTGCCGCCACAGTGCTTGGCAGGCTTTTATTTTGTTTACCTAGTGGATCGGTATGATAGAGTTCGAGACATGTGGAAAGTACGGCTTCCAGGCAAGCAGGGGCTGATTCAGCGCATTAAAATAAGAAGAAAATTTCGTATAAACGTTTTCGAGTAGACGCTTGCTTTGTGTCACAGTACTTTCTTACCTATCTTTAGAGAAATTACTCGAATCGACCAGTTCCAGTTTCTACGGAAACGCGAATGCGTCGCGTCATAGATCGTCCATCTTGTTCGAACAGCTTACACGAATTTGTCGAAAATTTTGATCGTCACGTCAACTAACGTTTTATAAGTAAGAGATTTTAAACGCCCCCGTATTTAATAATCGAACGGATTCGGATCCGAAGAGCGTATTGGTCCGGAAATAAGGCCAGCACGATTTATCTATTTTCCAAGAAATCGTTCATCTGTGTAATGTTTAGCATCGCAAAATAAGCTATAAGCGGAACGTATGGTCATATTAGGCATATTATGTTATATAAAATTTTCTTCTTATTTCAGTATTCAGAATCAACCTCTGCCATATTTTCCACGTGTTCTGATTCACCTTGTATAATATATAAGAATGATAATTGCAAATATATTTGTATAATAACTCTATGATAAGCGCTTAATAATACATACAGTGAACTTGTAGAGAGTAACGTTTGCTGACTGTCGGAGGCACATTGTTGCTGTCTATGCAAAGACAAGTGCCCATTTCTTGTCGAAGAACTCCAGTCAATTCTAGCGTTTCACCCACATAAGTTTTCAACGCTGAAACATGAAAATATATAGTCGTTATTTTTTAGCTTTGCCTCTATTTGATCTTCATCTTATCTGCTTACGCGCTTAATAATAGAACTAGGTTTGGTCTACGTAAAAAGTAACTTCTTTTTATTAAGACTCATATTTATTAAGATTTAATAAGATACAATTTATTAAGATACATGTAACGAAAGGCAGGAAGTAGTAACATTTTACGTGAATTTGCATGGATCGAATATGCTGATGTGCTTACGAATAAGAGAGTATTGATCGATAATTATTAAAGCCAATTGTTTGTGACATGGGAATAAGCAAAAGTCATTTTTAAGTTTAAAGATCTTTAGTTTAGTATTGAAATGTGTTTAATGTATTTTAGCAAAAGTAGATAAAATAGGAATATTAAAAAGTTGTGTTTGGAAGACAAAATTTGACAAAAATGATGCATATACAAATGCTATCTGTGGTCATTAATATATTTTTTCGTTATCGACAGAACATTTTCCCTTGATTTTATTGACATACTGGATTAATCACTTCTTTAAGTTACTCGTTCTTGAAACAACATCAAAATCGTATATTGTTTCGTGCTAAAAAATCTACTAAATCCATTGACAGTGAAACGATATTTCGTATACGGTTCTTACAAGAATTATTATTATTTAAGACTTAGGAAAACGTATATACAGTAGCCACGCACACTGTGCGTATTTCTGGCGCGCGTTTCCGTTCAGTGACAGTACTTCGGCGGACTGGATTGCCGAAGCGAAAGGGTTAAAAAAATACGATAAAATCACATGTAGCTCTCTATTTGTCTAGTCGCTTTTGTAGCAATATCACTATGTCCTCTGACATACTTGAGGTTTCTTACAATTCACAAATTAAATGAACAACTGTGCAAGCGAAATCGCTGCTGTAGAATCCCCGCTTCTGTAGAATCAGTCGTATGGATTTCAAAATTTAGTGTGTCGCCGGGATTAGCGTTATCCAAAGTACGCCACAGGAATAGAACATAAAGATATTTCTCAAAATTTGTTATTGCTGGTATGATATTGCTGAAATACAAGGCTGCAGTTTCGTAATGTCGTCAAAACATTCAGTTCTTTTTTGGTCAGTCACTTTTCGCGTGCTTTGTATTGCTCTGTCGAATTTGAAAGTTTCTATTACGATAGCGGATGGTGCGAAAGACGCAAGTTTCTAGTATTTTAGAGATGTCTGAACGTCAGCTGCGTGATTATGTAACAAAAAATGGAGATATCCACTGAAATATTTTAACACGCAAGAGATTTCATGTTAAGACAATACACGCAAAGTAAATACACACGAATATAATAGTATATCCCTTTCGATGTCATTCGATTTTTGTATCATTCATTTTTTCCCCGATATATTTGAGCGATTCGAGATAAACAGGATACACTTCTAAACAATTTCTCTCAAAAGTGGCAGGAATTAATATTTTTTTATTCTGAAAACAAATAACTCTGGAAATATTGAAAATGTAAAAGAATAGGAAGCTTAAAATCCGTTCACTTGTCGATGCAATGAGCAGAACTATACATATTTGCGATAATAAGAAGAATATCTCTAATGATACTTTTAATACATCAAAAGGCAAATACTATAAAAAGATTCGACGCGCTCTTTGAATACAGCTACTATCAAGATGTATAAACATTAGAACACATAATTAGCCTAGATCGTGTCGAAGTAGTAAGTACGTATGTACTTTTGACGAATTTTTAAATTCAAAATTCTTTTGAAATCACGTTTAAAATACAGTTATTCTTAGAATATGATTTAAAATATAATCTTCTTTTTACTTTTTGCGTAATTTATTACGCAAATCATTACTAAAGAAAGTTACTTTCCAGTTGTGTTACAAAGTAATCCACTTTGTATACAGGTATGTAATAAATTGCCAGAAACTTTGATGAGAACGAACTTTTTATTAAAAAAAGTGACATCTTTCATGTATGATTTCCTCTTCAATCTAATATTTGCTTGGTAGTAGTATATCAAATATTTTTGAGCTAAAAGTAAGTAATAAATATTCGGTAGGTTTATATGCGGAATGCATAAATAATTGTTATGAATATTGAAAGTATTACATTTTTCTGTCTAAATCGTTTCGGTTCAATTTGGAAAATCTTATTCTGCGTGTGCAATTAATACCAGCAGCATGTCAACTCTAAAGTTTCATATCACGAAAAGAGTTTATGCAAAAGACGAATAAGAGTTAAGTTTGACATCGAGTAAAGAAAACCCAATTTGAAATTGATCTAACAGTGTTTTTCTAAATTATTTCTAGGTATTGTTCAATTTGTTCTTTTCTCAATATTGTTGGATTTAATTAACGCAGCGTCATATTTACGCTAATATCTGCTTGTTAAGCATAATTTTAATATATAATAACATGATCTATAACTCTTTACAATTTATATTTTATCATGGCATATGTTTTAGAATATTCTCCGGCTTCTTGTAATTTTTATTCATACCTATTCCACGTGTATCATGTTCTCTTTATTAACTTGAAACGTTTTACACGCACAGGTGTACGCGAGTACTATCAATTACACGTACATACAGAACTTCCTCAAGCTAATATTATCAACTCTAGAGCTATTAATAAATGTTCATAAAGGGGATACTTCTTCACGACATGTAGTTTAATAGTTTATTAACACATTGACTGCCACGCGTGTTTTCAAAAAAAACTGCGTCAGGCCACGCGTACAGCAGTACCGAGCGTTTTCTGCTAGGTGCTCCTATCGATATTTTAGTAATGCGAATCGGTCAAGTGGTGGTCTCAAGAATGATCTTTCGTTTCGCTTGTTCGCTACATTAAAACCGCTAGCTGTTGTCGAATATAACGAAGGAAAGTGTGGTATAGATTATTCCGATCAAATGGTTTCTTATGCCACCACAATTAGAAAAGGAATCAAATGGTACAGAAAACGTGGCATACAATTCCTTCTGGGAATTTCTGTTGTAAACGCTTTGACGGTTCACAAAATTGCAACAAGGAAAAATATAAATATTGGAATATTTAGACAATTACTAGTTGCAAAATTATTAGGGTTGTCTAAAAATACGAAGAATCCTTGTCTTCGACAGAGTCAGCACAATATCGCCGTTCGGAAAAATGATTCCGGAAGAAGCATTAGACGCGCGTGCAAACTATGTTATGCAAGTAAAAGACGTCGAATGGACCGAACAAAGGCACAAAAGAATTTGAAGAAAACAACAACTTCTTGTCCAAATTGTCCCGACCAACCTCAGCTATGTATAGAATGTTTTTTTTTATTTTATTTTTATTTTATATTTTTTATTTTATAACAATTTTTATTTACAACGTATTACAACGTATTTTTATTTTATAACAATTCAACAGTTTTATTATTATGAAATATCTTTTCAAATACCTACGACGATCCTTAGCAAGTAGTCAAATAAGCGACACCCGAATATGGGTTACGCGGCCTGACCAGAAACTTTGCTGACACCCGAATGCGGGTGTCGTGGTAGTCAACGTGTTAATAAATGTTCTTCAGTAAATTATTAATTTGAATTAAAATACTGGTGGAACTAATATACCTAATTTTGTTTTTATCATGTATTGTTTATGTAGATAGCTTGCTGAAAAAATTGTGCAGGAACGAATCGCGTAACAAAGTACAGTGCATTCGAGATGTAACATTTCAGTGCAAATAATAAATTATTTTCAAACAAATAATCAAAATTTTTATTTAAATCTTCTCGAGATTTTTACGTATTACAAGACAATTGTTATTTTATAAATTCAGAAACATAGTTATATCCACTGTATATACTACGTACATATATGTATAAAATATATGATTTTTTAGGAATATCTCTCTACTTTAAACTGTTACTAGCAAAAATACTTTGCAAGTAGCATTCTTATATGTTGGATTACAAGCTATTTCAATTAGCCTTGTAGTGAATATACTGTACAATATTTGTAATTTTAGCGAATGTCGTGATATTGTTCTGTAGGAGTACCAAAACATAGTTATCTTCTATTAGCAAATAAAATTCTATTTTTGATGAAATTTAGTAAAAAATATTAAAGTCCGAGGAACAATTTCTTTTGCCTGCAAAAGTCACTTTGAGCAGGTGAAATCGAATCCTCAAGATTTTGATTAACTTGTGATGATCCGAGATACAGTAAAACTTTGCATCGCTCTATTGAAAAATATTCGTGCGCTAGGAATAAATCTCGAGTAAATAATGAGTTTGCTATTTTAAAGATAAAACGTGTAACAGGCATTACATGTAAGAAATACAATGCGGGCAAAATAACAGCTCACTTAACACTTCTGTTAATTTCTAAATACATAGGATTTTTCACCAGATATTAGCGCTTTTATTGGAACAAACAAATGAAAATGAACAATTCCGTGTAACATATTTCGGAGCCATATTGATCTGATATGTCAAACATATACATTGATATTTCGAAAATTAAAAATTATTTTCTAGAGTTGACATGTTGTTTTTCAGGTAAGTAAAATGTTTTTTAATGTATACTATATCTAATTTATTAAGTGTAATTACTAGTTATTTGCCCCACTTTTATAATTTCCTTTGTATATTATATACATTATAATCTAAAACGTATTTGTTCAACGTATTTGTCGTCCAATACCGATGATTTAGTCATAGACCGAATTTCTTTTACCTGTAAGTTCAATATTTTGGCAACTGAGACTAAATTAGAAGGTGTCCGTTTAATTTTTCTTCTACCTTTTCCCATAGAAAAATGTTTGAAAGTCCAAAACAGAAAAGAGAGAAATGGTCAGAGGAGAACATGAATGGGGCTTCGAAGCTACTCTTCAAAAATAAAATGGCCCAAAGACAGGTCACTGAAGCTTTCAATGTTTCAAAAACGACGAATGTGAAGTCTGGGCACACGTCGAATGCGCAGATCAAGAAAATATTAAGTATTTTCCATACGATATACATAATAATCAAATTTGAATAAGAATATGTATACTGACATCTAGAGGACTTTTTAAAACATTATTAACCATTTAGAGCAAAAGATCAAATAATTAAATAATTGATCGGTACTGGACGACAATTTTTCGTTTCCTACAAATTCCGACATTACTATTCTTGCACATTGTTAATTCGTCAATTCGTATTATTGAATTTCATAAAATTAATTTTCCTACTTTTATCAAGTTCCATTTGTGCTATAAAGTCACTTTGTAAATTTTCACTTTTATCAACTCTAGCACAAGGTACCGTGCGACTCTCCCCTGCATCTTAATTTGTATGTGATTCGAAATCCAAATTATTCGATATTTTTCATACCAAACTACGATAAAGATTCTTAACAACTTCTGCAAGATTACCTATACTAGCATTTATGACGTTCCTGTCTCACAAGATCAATAACCAAGCCTTTTCCTCGATTCTTTTTCTCTGATGAAACGTTAAATAGTTTTCTTCCTTCTTTCTGTCCGGATGAATTTTATCTTTTTCGTAGGTCATTGATATCTGGTCGCTTTTTTAAATTACTTTTTCCGTAGTTTTCATGTCACAATAAAGAGATTAAAAAATGCTGGATCAAAATTCTTAATGCTTTTCTCACCCACTCCGTACTGTTATCTTTCTGTTCATGTTCAAAATAGCGAATAGAGGTACATATAGAGGCGAATACTTCTGTGTTTAGTCTATTGACACCCCCTCCCTCTCGCCCCTTGATGAGGTTGACTCGTGTTAGATTACAATATCAGTTTGCCTAACAATCAGAACTACATGGAATTTTGGGGATATACAGGCTGAGTCTTCAACAGCAAACCACCTGAATAATTCTTTCAATTTTTTGAGACGCAGGGAAATGTTTGAAACAAAAGTTGTTTGGTTTCGAGGAGGCTATTACGCGATGGAAAAAGTTTTTCTCAGATGGACGCGTTTACGAGTTTTAAAGAACACTTTAATAGGCTTCGTTTTTTTTTAAGTGTAGCCGTGTAGTTTTGAATACCTATTTGTCCCATTGTTGCTCTTTTGAAGACGGATTTAAATATCGCGGTCATTTAAGGTCACTCAAGGTCATAAAACGTAGTAAAATAGTCCAATCGAACGTAATGTTTCAATATTCCGAAACAAAGGAAAATGGATTTACCATTTTCAAGATAAGCGGCCCGTTTATAAAACACCATTAAACTAGGAGACGCAATCAATTGGAGAAAAGATAAATTTTCTGTGACTACTTATCGTACTCGAATTCGACTCTACATCTTCGTTACTTTGTCGAAATTGCTATGTATAATAATTATTAATTATGAATAACGAAAGAAATCCTTAACCGAAAAATACTTCGTTATTCAGTATTCGTTGTTTAATATAATTATAAAACACCAATCAATAATAACACAGGTACTTCACAGTGAGATATTTGAATTATTCATCTAATATAAAGAATAAGAATTTTGGAACAAAAAATTAAACGGTTAGTACAAACATTCGATAATTGCACGAAAAAGTCCTCTACGTAGTTACACAGCCGTCGTGTCCACTTTGAGAAGGACAGATTTCCCTGAGGTATCGCGGAAATTTGGCGGTCCATTGCGATCGAGCAGTGTAACATGATCCAATATTATCAGTTATCGTTGAGACAATGTATCCGAGTAATCATTCAAAACTGAAAATTGCCTTATTTTAGGCTTTTTAAAATTAAATTTCCACTAACGCATTTGTAGGATTTCCCCGACTAAAATAAGATCAAACATGATATAATATGAATAATATTTAATTATCAATTATTAAGTAAGCAAATATGTTCCAAATTTTATCGTGTTTGGTGTCATTTTAACCAGTAAAACGCGAGAAACATATTAGCAAAAATTTCATTGATCAAAAATCGCAAATAAGAATCTTTCAACTTATCGCCAGCCTTTAACGAGGCTCTCTTTCTCTTTCATTCGCGTTGTCAATTTTGAGGAATAGAGTCGTTCCTACGTCTCCATAATTGTAACGTTTCAGTCCCGATTTTTGTGCAATTATCGAATGTAATTATTAAAATTGTATACACGACATATTACAAACATTGAATCGAATCTTCTTCTGCAAAACGTTATCGAACACGAATAATCGAATCGAAAATTACTAAACGATCGGCTGTTGGATAAGTGTTTACTAAGAATCTGACTAAGTACACTCTCTTAAATGCAAATGACTCATTGAACTTTTTGATATTAACTTTTTAATGAACGGCAATCCTCGAATAAAATCTTACTCAAACTGATAACATTAACAAAATATTTAAAAAATGTCAAAATCGGCGGTATCTCCTTTTTTTGTAAATATTTACCGGCTATTGAATCCATTGATTCTCGATTGCCTTATCTGTTTGCTTGTGTATATCTTTTATATATACATAGATGGATACACAAATAAGTTTCGTCTATGGCGAGATCAATTTAGCCACTTGAGTAACCAGCTATCTTTCGAATCAACAGATACAATACCGATACAATGATACGACATGCGATGTACATACTCGAAACGTTACAGATTGAATCAATGAATTAATGAATTAATGAAGAGTAACTGCTAATCATTGGTAGGATACACGCTTGTTAAAGATCGAAGATGTCCGTGAATTAATTAGCTTTGAAATTAAAAGGTTAGGTACGTGGGAGATTTTGCGTTTGAGGAAAATTATTCGAAGATAGCAATATGGTTGATGATACGGAAGTGTAGGGGTAATAGGGTGAATGCAACGAGCAATTTATAATAAACAATTGATAATTGGTAATAATGTATAAATAATTCGTAACGATTAAGAATAGAAGCAGATAGTAATATT
>NW_022885578.1:0-15062 GCF_011952205.1 Bombus bifarius
TTGTAAACGAACGATTTTACTGTAAAATCATTGCCTCCTTTTTTTCATCTGAAATATAGCAGCAATGAGTACATTCTTTTAATATATAATAAAACGAGATATCTTTATAAAGTTACATATGTCATCACTGGTAACTGTTATCTCGTATGACACCAAATATACCGTTAGTATGGAATGATATTTTTATGAAGATATACTTTAATGATAGATTTTATGAATGAAACGTTATATAAGAAAAATTATCTCTTGTTATTCTATGAAGTGTAGTAGCTAATGAAGATTAATTTTACGAAGTATTAGAGCAAAAGAGAATTAAAAAATTAAAAAGATCTAAATAAGATTGTTCGTGTGGCTTAATTATCTCAATTCTGGTACACCACTTGTTACATTCTAACTAATTAGCGCTAAACAATAACTTGCAAATATTAAAGATATTCACACCTTAATATTAACACCTAAAGGTTTTCAGGAAATTTTATAATATTTGATGTATATCTAGTCATTGATTGATAAAATTTCTTGTATAAGCATAGATCGAGGTTGACGTCATACGCAGATTGCATTACAGGTATCGTTTTAATTTATTTTATGGCTAGAATCATTTGAATATTATACGAATAATTATTTCCATTCGAACGATTAATAAATCACGTACCTATAAAAGATATATTATGAAAAAGACGTGACGAAACAAAAAAATATTGGAAATTCCGTTGTCATTAGATCAATTATTTTTGCAATGATTTTTATTTCCATGTAATTACATATGAAATGGGTAATTCATTAACATCTCCTCGAATCGAATATAATTCGTTACACTTCACAACGATTCAAATAATGGACGGGAAATATATAATAACTTTCCTGTCCTTGCGTTAAAATAGTATTGTACAAATCAGATGATACAGGAAATACCCAAAAAACCCAATTACATCCACATTGCATGACAGCACACTTGCAATGGATTTTTGTGATTTCAATGTCACAGACAATGACACAACTAATCAGAACACGTTCGAGGCTATAGACATTGAAATTACCGCGTGTTTAATACGTGTAAAGCATAAATCTAAATTTCACGCGATTATTTCTTTGTACATTGTGAAACTCTTAAATTATCTTAATCGAATAAATAATCCTAATGTAATAAAACATCTTGAAATAGACCTAGATATCTGAAACAGAAACTCGAAGGATAAGAAATCCTAAAAGGTACTAATCCTAAAATAACAAACTCCTAAATAATAAACAAGTGATAAAACCTGTTATAAATAATAAAGCTTACCTGGAATAATCAAATCCTAACTAATCGAAAATAAAATAAGGCAAGCAATTCTTAATCTTTCAAGTAATTTTTCCGAAAACACAGAAAGATAGAGAAATTAAAAAGACGCAGCACAAATTGCAGCACAATGAAAGTTTCAGAGCGATGAATACGATCGTATTAAACTAAATAATTTTCAAAAGTGAAATTACACTGAAACGTATATCGATGATATTTGTCATTTCTACGATCTGTTTCGCTTGATCGTGCTTCTTTTCTGATGTAAATTCAATTTATAATACGAACTAAGTTTCCTTTATTATTATTAGTCCTGCGTCTTTTTAATTCGTCACTTCTTTTATTTCAGAACAATGACGGGCTCCAAGATGCTGTTCGGATGTTTGGCGTTAATTGCTTTTCTGCATCCATTAGTTCACGTTTGTACTTCGAGTAGTACAGCTCAAGGTTTGTACTTCGAGTTGTCTTTTCCATGCACTTCAAATTCCAATACGATCTGGTCACGTGGCCTTCGTACAATTTCGAAATTTTACCTGTTTGGTAATCGTCAATGAAAAAAGAAGTTATGCGTGACCTCAACACATTGAAACAATTTTTATGATTTTTTATTTGCCGGTTGGTCAGCAAGTTAATGGAAAAATTTCACTTAACTATTCGCGTTAATTTCTTCGGTTTAGCTTTTGGGAAATGCTTCGTTAGCTTCGGGAATATTCCAACGATTCGTTTTACGTACAAAATAAGCATGATAAATATTACATCACGGTAATGAAAACTATTGGCGTGATACCTAAGAGAAAGATGCAGAGACATTCTTAGAATTTCTAATGACACCTTTATAGATTTCTCGTTTAATATCGCTACTACATTTGAATCACTTTTACCTAACGGTGTCACATAGTCTCGTTGGAAATTTGTCAAATTCCTTAAAATGATCACTGAAAATTTTCCTAAATTTCCAAGAATTTATTTATCACGAGGTAAAGAAAATGTGTATTAGAAAGATGAGATCGAAGGTTTACCATTTTTTCAATTATGGCGAACGCAATATGTAATCAATGAAAATTTTATATTTTCACGTTGAAAGTTTCTTCAGATAATTATTATCCAGATGATGACTAACTCTTACGAATTAATGCGTGTCTGTAGGATAATCCGGTAGACTTGATCCGCTTTTTATATCGAAAGTTGAGCAATCGGTGACGCGTTCTTATACACCGAACCGCGAAAAGCAAAATTTCATATGATCTCACCAATTTCGGATGTCAGTCAAATCAGTCAAATAATAAGTTCGCGTTAATATACACGTTCGATTTTTGAAAAGCTTGTTCAATTTAATAAGAGTCTTGGTAACAGGCTTATGTTTTTAGACCTAATTGGTTGTTTTCATTTACAAGTACCTCGTGTTAAAGTACTCATAAAATGACATTAAAATCAGGAAACTAATAACTGAAAGATTATCATTTTTCCTCTGTGGTAGTTTACATATAACATAATGCAACTAACATGTCACGATTAATGCAAAATAAATAAATTACTAATATAGACATTTTTTTAGTAATTTGTATATTCGTGAAACGAATTGGACTTTCTAAAGGCAAATATTAAAGGAAACATGGAATTGATGCCAAATCTATCACAAATATTATTTATACTACTTATTTGCGCAGTTTGAAGCGAATCAAATTGATGAAGGTTTCTTTGTTACATGTTAATTTACATTTTAAAAGACATAACAGGCACGCTAATTAGTTTGCTTAAGATACTTTCGAGATACCAAGTTAGACGCGTTTCCATGAAATCATATCAATTTTACGATGATATTTTTCTATCAAGCATGCAATTATAACCGTATCGTTGATTAGTGCATACAATTATCCATGTACATTCGTCTTTCCGAGTACCGCGCTTCAATATTGCTAATTTCAAATTCGTACATTAATGTTCGTAAATGCTTGAAAATGCTATATAACTGTATCAGCTTCTGTTAAAAACATGTTATAGTAAAATCTCTATAAATTTGTAATATTTTTTAGACAATTTGAATTCATTATATTATACATCATATATTCTAGTCATTTCTAATTAAGTTACTTTTGCGATGTTTAATTACATTTTATGTATATTCTTATAACTCTCTCTGTTACGGCGCGTACGATGGTCCGTGCGCCGTCTGAAACTTTATACTATATACTGATCTACTACATACTATATCCTATAAACTGAATCCTTTGACGTAATCTTAATAGCTTGAAGGAATCTCTAACCCTGTAAGTGTTTTCGGTTTATGGATGGTCCTTAGAACAATGCTTAGGTTTATTGCGCACTCTTACAAATAACGGAGAAAGCGGGTAGTTATTTTTCCAATAAACAATGTCACCCACGAGCCATGTTGGTAGGAGGCTTCCTCCTCCTATCTTCATTCATTAACGTTGGCTATAATCAATGGGCACCCTCACTTTCCTAACGAAAAGTGTGGACAACGAATCCGCGTTCTTCGTTCAGAAAGCACACCCACACTGAGATTTCCTCTCGTGGCGGCACACGAGAACGCAAATCTCACCACTCGAAACCAACTAGTGTCGGACGACGGCAGCGCAGTGGTTAGCGCCATAGAGTACAAACGTTCGGATCCCGGGTTCAAATCCTGGAACCTCGTACTTTTCCAAAGTCCGATTTTTCTTCCACGACATCTAAATAAGAAGGAAATACAGCAGTACTACACCCCGGCAAGCGACATCTACAGCCAGCAGGCTACAATAATCACGGATATATGAAGGAAGACGGAGAAAAAGAAGAAAAAAAGTGTGTTTCGTCCAGAGCCTGCTAGTGGACTCATCAGTAAGGCTTACCTAGCAGGCTCATGCCTTAGACACAATGGAAGGAGGGGGAAACAAAGCTATGTACATGGCAGAGACATTGAAGACGGATTCCTCCCTCCCACGGCCGGACACTGTATCCAAGGCCGGTCGGATCTCCTACCCTCTCTTGCGACGTATCCCAGTGGAGCGGCCCCACTCTTAATCTAGTTTGGTGGGAAAGGTTCGCGTACACACCGTGTGTAAGAACTATTAAAAACCACACAGTGTATCGCGACTACCTTTCTACTACTTAACCCAAGTCCTATATTATCAGTCTTAGGTCCGAGGCGGCTCCTGTCACGTAAAGTTGGTACTTGGGTGGTAGTAAGAAGGCTGAGTCGTAACCCAACTACTTATTTTCCTTTATAAAACTTTATTATAAACACTTACAAAATAACACCGAACCGGAGAATAGGGGTTGTATGAGTACAGCAACTAGAAGAGGAACAAGAACTGCCCGAGCTGGGTGAAGTCTCGGTTTATATACGTTTTGGTTTTAGGATGTTGAGGGGATAGGTATAGGTTATGATGTAGAAAAGTGTCCGAAGGTCGGGGGTCCATATCCTATCTCTGATGTGGACTTTGGTGCATCACAGCCTTGGTGTATGCTATGATGATAAGGTGGTGATGTATCCAAAAGTGTCCAAAGGTCGGGGGTCCATATCCTATCTCTGATGTGGACTAAGGTGCGTCACAGTCTTGGTGTATGCTATGATGATAAGGTGGTGATGTATCCAAAAGTGTCCAAAGGTCGGGGGTCCATATCCTATCTCTGATGTGGACTAAGGTGCGTCACAGTCTTGGTGTATGCTATGATGATAAGGTGGTGATGTGTCCAAAAGTGTTCGAAAGTCGACCGTCGATGTATTATCACTGATGTAGGTTGAGATGTGATTGATGTCACATACCCCCCTCTTTAGATTGATTTTGGTCCTCCAAAATCTTAGTGTTTCCTCAGTATGGAGCGATGGAATTGGACTCTGACTGGCTCGACTTGTACTTGTTCTTCTTCGTCGTGGTATATGCTTTTGCTATTTCAACCTGTGAAGGTTGTTGGCTGGCTAAATTTCGACTACGATTAATAGGGATAATTTGCTAAGTTTGACGAAATGCCGCAGTATCACGTGTTGAATCTTTTGTAGACTTTCTAACAGCCTGTGATATAGAATGAGTTAGTGGTCTTTGAGTAATGGTTTTATACTATCTTGTTGTTTCTTTATAGTTTGATTGTTATCCAGTTGTTCCTTTGATACTTGCATTTCTTTGTTTTGTTTAGCAACTTCTAAAGCCTTTTCAGTATCTACAACTGGTTCTTTTTCCATGCATGTAATTTCTTCTTCAACCAGTACAACTGTGCTTTCCTCTATAGTTCGTGTTTTTGTGTCATTTAGTAAACTTTTCAATTCAATTTCCACAGTATCTGGAGCTTTAGATACCGACTGACTGTCATCTTCTGCATTTTCAATGCCCCAATCATCAAAGATATCCTGAATGACACTTCTTTTGTTAGTTATGCGCACTTTATCTGCTTCACTTATAGATTTATTCCTTCCTTCTGTATTAGCAACATGTATAAGTACGATAATTTTATTATGAATAATTTTCTTTTCTACATTAATTTTATGTGAACTATCAAAAGATCAATCTTGCCATTTCCATTTGTTGTTTCTTGTTATTCTTTTCTTTAATATCAATGTCATCTGCAGTTTCTAGATCACTAATTACTCCTGAGGTAATAGGAGTTATAGAATCGTTTCTTGTCTTTGTATGATTTAATATGTCATAATTGTATTTCTGGCTACAATTTTCAGAAACTTCTTGGGCCACAATTTCTGTTGAAATTACTTCTATAATTGTTCCATCACTTTCTCGTGCTTAACCTATCGAATTAAATTCTTCATTTACAATTTCAGCGTTCTTCATTCCTTTTTGTTCTGCAGAAACATTTTTTTTTCTTCATTGGAATTTACAACAGCATCCTTTTCACGTACAGTTAAAACAATATTTTCTTCTGTACTTTCATTCATATCATTAATATATAATAGTTTCTACAGTCAGTACCATTACTTCTGAACTACTATCAACTAGTTTAGACAAATCTGTGTCTGTATCCGTGACATGCAATGTTTGGGCTTTATCATCAAAAGTTTCACCAAGTGTTTTAATTAATGCTTGACACTGAGCATTAGTAACACTAACTGTATCTATATTTAACACTGTACAAACGTTGTGTTTCTCAATGTTTTGTTCACCCTCATTTGTATTAAATATTTCAACATCGTTCGTACTTTCTTTATCTAAAGATGTGTCACCTGCATATCTTGAATGATCTCCAATCTCAGTTGTATTCTCTGCTTGCTCTTCTTGAAATTTCTCATCTTTTTTTTTTTTTTATATTGATCATCAATTTGTGGGTCCTTATTTATTATTTTTTGTTCTACTTCATTAATCGCAGCGTTCTTTATGCTCTCTGTCTCACTACTTTCCTTACTTTAAAAATTTTTTTTTGTTTTTATTTAAATCTGTTACATCACATTTATTTACTACTAAACCATCTTGAATTGTATTATCTGTACATTCCTGTGACTTATTTTTTTTTTTTTTTGATTTTCTGGAATATCATGCACATTCTTTATAATATCAGTCGTTGATTCTGATATTAATGAAGAAGATACATCTACTTTTATCGATGATTCTACTTTATTAATGTCACTGTGCACTTCATCTAGTTGTTCCATAGTAAAACATCAAGATTGTTACAATTACTTAAGAAGTCATGGATTGTTATTTAAATATTTACTGCACTTTTCCATCAATGTAACCCTTTATGGCAGTTTGACATTCTACAGAACACCAATGCTGTATCAGTTTATATTTTTCTTCATCATGAAGTTTTATTATATCACCTAATTCTTCCTGATGTTTTTTTTTCTTTTTTTTTTCAATTTTCAAATAAGAGTGTGTTTTCTATGTGAATCTTTTAATTCTTGGTTCGCCTCCAGTAAGCGATTATTAACATCTTTGGAAAGTTTTTGGACGTTTTCCAGTTCTTTTCTAAGAAAATTATTTTGTTCGTTCATATCTTTTACTTTACCTTCAATTTCTACCCTACGCAATATTTCAAATTTATTTTCATTGACAAGGATCATTTTTCTTATTTTTCAAAATCCAGTTTCAATTTATTAGTTTCTTCTTCATATTTATATCCAAAATCACCCACTTTTTCATATTCACCCTTTAGTTCGTTTAGTTCACATTGAAGGGCAGATTATTTGTCCTTGTGGTTCAAGAACTACATTTTATCTCTTTTGCATCTTTAGCTCCAGCTTCACGTTCCTCCATTGAATTACTAACACATGAATTAAGTTTGGCCTTTTTTTTTTTTGTTCCAGCAAGTCAACTTCATATTTGTGACTTATGTTATTTCTTCTAATTTTATTGTTAGTTCTTCAATTTGTATTCCAAAAGATTGAACTCTTTTTACGTGAGTGTGTGTGTGTTTTTTTTTTTTTTGTAACTCGTCGAGTTGCAATTCTAATTTTTGCACTTCCTCCTTCATGTCCTCTATGTGCTTCTCGAACTCTTGTGTCGTCCTGTCTTTGTCGGAACATTCTACTTGAAGATCAGCGAGTTGATGCTCGGGATCGTAATTCAATTTTTGGTCGTTAGCAGTAATAAGCTCACGTAACTTCACTTTTGAACTTGACCTTGTTTGGTCTTGATTGTGTTTTCGTGGTGCTTGTGGTGTTCTAAAAGTAATCGTCACGTTGCTTGCATTTTTAGTGCACATTGATACACTGCACTCTGCACAGGCAATGCTTTTGTTGTCATGAAATCTCTCTAACTTTTCAGTAACAAAACCTTTTATTTTATTATTTAATTTTGGATCATGCGCCCCTGGTGAAGATACATTATGTGTTCTCTTTACCTTTATTATGCACACGTTTTCCTTTTGCTCTCAACTTTTCGATCATCTTGTGCTGTTCTGTATATTGTGTTCTTATGTTCTTCGCATATAAATCCTGTCGATTGATTTTATCTTTCAGTTGAGGTACATGTTTAATTCTTTACCTGTGATTATGATGAACAACCTCAGCGTATTTCCTTTCTCTCTTTTTTTTTTTATGGATTTCTTGATAATCTTTTAGAAGTTGCTCGTTATATTTGGAAAGCTTTCTCACTTCGTCTTCAGCTGTTTCCTAACGGGATTTTTCTTCTTCAAGTTTTCTGTAATCATTTTTTCTAAACTTCTCCATTTATTCTGTTCTTCTTCGAGTAATTCATTACGTTTCGGTATCTGGCTATCTTTTCCTTTAAAACATTTAATTTTATCAGAGAGTTCTCCTATTTTCAAACTTGCTTCATTTAAGGTAACTTTATGAATTTCCGATTGATGCTTTAACATTTGATGTAAGTCTTCTATTGCTGTTTCACGTTCTTTCAACTGTTCATTAAATTCGTTGTTTAGCATATCCACTCGAGAAATTTCGAGTTCTTGAGCATCGTTTCTTCTTTTAGAAATTTGGCTTATTTTCTCTCGCCTGCTGCTACATGTTGCTGTCATTTT
Source organism: Bombus bifarius (assembly GCF_011952205.1). Classification (NCBI taxonomy): domain Eukaryota; kingdom Metazoa; phylum Arthropoda; class Insecta; order Hymenoptera; family Apidae; genus Bombus; species Bombus bifarius. The sequence continues at coordinate 8,708 of NW_022885578.1, forward strand.
ATCAACTTCTTTCTTCTTTTTTTTCTTTTTTTTTTTTTTTGAACTTAAAATCTTGATTTAAGGTTTGTGTTTCACTATATGATTTATTATTATTAACTAGTTCAACATTGTTCTCAGTAGATTTTTTTTCGCGTGATTTTTATACTTATTTAAATAGTTTAACATGAGCAAATGCATCGTACGTCAGATATACCATTTGTTACGCCGGGCCTCTCTGCCTGGCCCAGGTCACACACTGCGGGCCAGACTGACACCAGATGTCCGCTTTTCCGTACGGCGTACCCTCAATATCCTTAAGCACCCGTCATAAACCCGAGTCACTTGCCTGCTAAGGTCCTTCAAAACAAACAAACATCTGTGTCCGAAGCATTTCTAAAGACTATTGTCTACCACGGCGGGACAAGGGAAAGTTAGTTTTCTCACGTGCGCTGCAACCTTCCTCCCACTAACCACTTTCTCTCGAGGGTGGTTAAGACCCTTCGGTTAACCAATTAACAGCGAAACCTGTTTCCCTCACTCTCTTAACTAACATCGGCACCAACAAATCCGATGGTCCCGTGCGCTAGACACACCCATCCTTAGCTTTCCTCCGACACAGCATCGTCACTCAACTTCACTTCTTCTACATCGTTGGAAAAGTCAACTACTAAGTATACGCTAATGCCCAACGGGGCAGTCTAAGCATAACGCGAGAGTCGGTCTCGGTATTGTCGAGCATACATTTCCTCTCCTAAATCTCATAGTGCTACGTCCACTAATACACTAAATCTAATTATAAGAGCCCTGCTCTAACGCACATATCTATCTTAGCTTCGTGCGACAAGTTGTTAATTACTTATTTCTCTCCGTCAGTGTAATCTAAGTGCTGGAAACATATAATTTATAATTCTGTGAATCCCAGGGTTATACAATCTCAATCACCCCTATTATCTCAACGGAAATCAGGGGATTGATCAATTCGTGGTGTGGATTGTTATAATCGTAACGGGGATTTACGACCCCCGTTGACGTCTCTCCATGCGATTACGTCTCCCCGCGATTGGTCGAAGAAACACCATTTTTAATAAATTGTCGCCTTTACAACTCGAGTTACCTCTGAACGAGTCGCATGATTGATCAATAAGCCATGAGTAATTATGCAAATTCAGTTTTTTTTCATCTATCTATCTGAATATTATAACAAAGACTTTACATTGAATATTTTATTAAAATTGTAAGTTTTTCATAAACGCTTCAAAATCCACAGTCTATTGATCAACTCCTCTATCCTTTCTCTTTCTCCTCACTAAAATAGATAAATTCCTAATGTAGTTTGTGGATAATATTCTTTTTTTTTTTTTTTCTAAAGCAAATCACATTTATCATCTGATATATTTTTTGAAATAATTTCTGTCTGTACATTTTCTTCTTTTTCCTTACTCCTCTTTCTCTCTCTAATGAATTCTTTTTATTCCGTAAAATAGTTTTTGTATATTCAATTTTGTTAAGTGCAATCCTTATTTCTGATAACTTAGTTTTATTAGATAATTCTTGTGAATCTTCTACTACATCTTCCATATCATTTTGAGTGCGGCTTCTACCTTTTGAATTGACTTCTGTCTCTGTAGTTTCTTCTTTTGTATCTTCTTCGAGTTTTCTTTGTTCTTCTAATCCACCCTTCTCATTTTGTAGGATTTTCCTTGTATCTTCATCTTTTTTAACTTCGACTTTATCCGATCTCCTAGGTCTGCCTCTATGTTTCGCTTCATCAGTTGCTATTACACCCGTTACTGCATTATCATTTTCTACAGATTTATACCTATCGCTATCACTAGCTGTGTTCGTTAAAAGAACTTCCCTTCGTTGACGAGTATCAGTTGTTTCGTTTTCATTATCTGAAATTGATTTTTGTTTAACACCTCTCTTTTCTTCTTTGGCAAATTTATTTTCTACATTTTCCGATGCCTTTTGTTTATTAATTATTTCAGACTTGTCTTCGATTAATTTCGTCTTTAAAGCGCTTCGCAAAATTTTATTTGTGTTTGATTGTCTGGTTTGATTATAAACAATTTCTTCAAATTTTGGCGAAGTAGCAGGCTTTGCAGCAACATTATAACGACTGTTCCGTTTACTACTATCTAACATAGATGGAGATGGATTCTTGTCATCTTTATTCTCTAAAGACTTCTCTTGTGTATTAGCATCTAAATTTCTCGACATAAGATCTGCTGAAGTTTTTGATTCTGTAGTGTCACACGCATTTTTCGCTGTCATAATTTGGTCTTCTTCTATAAGCAAATGTTCATTATTGTAAGCATTATCTCTTGCTTTTTGTATGGATTCTAACGATATATTTTGTTCAACGTTGTCTATTGATTTTGTATCATTTTCAGCAGTTGATTTACTAACTGCTTCTAATTCCTTCGTTTCAATTTGGTTTTCTTTATTTGTATCGCCGTCCAAAATATTTCTCATTGAAATATTATCCTTCTTGTTATGATCTTTTTCTGCTTCTCCTAAACTTTTACTTTTTTTGTCAAACCATTCTTATAAATTTTGAGTATCTTGTGACGAAGATGGTGACAAATCATTATACAATACTGCAATATCTTCTTTCCTTCGTTTCACAGACTCTTTCTGGTATTCTGTCGAGCTATTGACATCAAACATTAAGTCTGTTTTAATGAAAATATAATCCTGTGAAGCGGCGTCAATTGATACTTTCTTTTCATAAGAATTTTCTACATTAGACTGCAATTCTTTTGAAAATTCTTTCAAAACCATTTCTTCATTTCCTACAGTAACGTCTGTTTTCTCCAAGCTTTTGTTCAAATTATTAGAAACTAAACTACCCTGATAACTCCGACTAGTCGCTGCTTTAATAGTCTCCTTTAACAGTTTTCTTAACTTGATTTCGTTCTGCTTCTGCATAGCGTCTAGTATGGCCCGAATACTTGATCCACACCAGTAGCCATAGGGCTAACAGAAGATGTGTCTTCTGATTTTTTGCTCATAGTGGTTATTGTACTGTTGTTGGAGTCTGTACTAGCGAAGCTATTGCGACGAGTACGATAATATTTAAAAGAATCCAGTTCTTTACCTGAATACTCTTCTTTTCGTGACCAGTTTCAGTTTTGGTGATGACCGTAGTCCGCTTTCCGTAGAAGTCGTTTTCACGCAAAGTGAGCTGATCTGCAGTCGATCGCATCCGAAATGCGTAATTTCGTTTTCTTGAAGTTGATGGATCCTGGCACGGATCGCCAAAATGTCACGTAAAATGGATACTTGGGTTGCGAGAGAAAAGAAAGCTGAGTCGTAGCCCAACTATTAATTCTCTTTTATCGAACTTTATTATGACTTTGGCACTTACAGTAGAATAACGTTGAACAGAGAAAGGGGTGTTGTACAAGAACAGCAACTAGAACGAGAACTCCCCGGGCTGGGTGAAGTCTCGGCTTATATACACCCTGGCTTGGGGATGTTGGGGGGTTTGGTGTGGATTCCAAGGAGTCCGAAAGTCGGGGTTGGGGCCTTATCTCTGATGGGGACTAAGATGCGTCGCGGCGTTGGTGTCCGACAGTCGGGAGTCGATGTCTTTTCTCAGAGAGGTAATTGGTGTCACACGGTCAATGGAACGAACTCTCCATCTAACAAAGGCATTAAGTAATCCTATAGCTCTCCTTAAAAGAAAGATTTGTAGCGGCACATGGCAGTAAACATTCCAACGGTTTCTGTCCCGTAGCTCGCCACACGCAGATCCTATTCTCCGGGCAGGATGTTTACCAGATGTCGACGCGTCTCCACAGTACGTGATCGGCTAGCCCGAGGACCGTCATAAACACTAATATCTAGTTACCTAAAATCCTTCAACAGATACACAGTCTTTGTCCCAGTTACGGGAAGACAGGAGAGACCTATTTTTCCACGAACGACGTCTCCCACTAGCAACCCTCCCTCAAGGGCGGCTAGCATCCTTTTCTAACTACCGATATGGAGATTGGCCAATTAGCAGCAACGTCAATTTCCCTTACTTTCCGAACGTAGGATGTCCCCGACGAATCCGATGATCTCGTGTCCTTAGACACACCCCGTCATATTTTTCCTCTGGGGTACCACCGGGTCGGAAAGTCTCTCTCTCTTGCGGTCTCATCGACAAAAAAGGATTAACTCCTTACGGTCAGCGAATATTAACACAGAATCCGACTTAGATTTTTTGCGAGTGCGTACGACTACCGTCCCGTTGTCCGCGGATTCGTTATTGAACCTAGGATCATTGTCATTGGTCTCTCGAATATCTAATAACCACGGTTACTTGTCCGGTTCTATGGTAATCGTATTTGCACTAGTCAATGTCTTCTCTATTGCATAACGACAACGTGTAACCCAAACGAAGATTCGTTTCACGCCCCTAACCCTAATTCTAATGTAAACCCGACGTATATATATATATATATAAATAAATAAATAATTATAAATTAATATTACCTATTATTAATAATAATTTAATTATATATCTCAAGATAATAAAACATTTATAATTTATATTAATTTTTATATATAAATATTTAATTATATATAATGCATTTTTTCAATTTAAAGTTAAAATATTTATATTTATATTTTAATTTTTTTATAAAATTAAATATATGTATAAAGATTTTAAAATTAATATATTTAAAATTAATAATTATATATTAATATATACTTATATACAAGATAATTCAATTTTTATCAATTTTATTAAAAAATTTTATTTTATTACGTTAAATATTTATAAATTATTTTAATTTAATTATCTAATTAAATTATTATTAATTAATTATAATAGCAATATTTATAATAGTATTGTTAATTTTTTATTTTTATATTTTAAAACATATATATAATGTACGTATCCATTATGTATTTCCAATGTACGTACAGCAGATACTCACAGGAAAAACCAACGAGACTAATAATAAAATCAACGAATTAGAAAAAAAGAGCTATAGACAAATATCTTATAATATACCGTGGCATAATCTGCAATTTATTATAAAATAATTGATCCGAGCAGTATCAATTATAAAAGAAGATGGCTGAATATGATAGACACTGTCGAATACTAATCAAATATAATCATTTAGTTAATCTTTAAGATTTAAGTTAAGATACATCTTTGAGGAATCAATAAGTCTTTCGCTAATAGCCTAATAGATCTCTTGATAGATTAAACGAAGAAATACCTAACCGCGATTACAGCCAATTGGTACATATTATTCGATACATAATTAATATTTGTATCACGTACAGCGATGCAAGTGGTATTGAAGAAAATAGCCATTTTATGTTACAACTATAACAAGTAAATTTACTCGTTTAACTTGAGAGGAATTAAAAAGGTACCTGACTTTTAAATAAGCATTAAATAAGAAATTTAAATATCGCAGACGGTGATGTAGGTGTTATTCAAGAAAAGAGAACATTTTATTTTGTAATTAGCACGAGTAAATGAACGAATATCGATAATATAATATAATGATTAATATGAATTTTATCTGGCTGATTATTTAAATACCATAACATATTTCACAGTAACGTCATCGACTGCCGTTAGGCTCTTTTTGTTCAAACTTATTGATAGTCGAAAACTAGTATCAAGGAGGTGTGAATTTAGTCTTAGTTTGTAGAAACTATTAAAATGATAAAAATGGATACCGTATTAAATCGTCGAAGGCGCCAATTTACGATAAAAATTAAGAAATTGTTCAATTTGATTTTGTTATAATGGAAAACCCGTCCTTTGCTATGTCAAGAGATCGTTAACGTTTGATTGACATCTCGACACCTTGTCAAGATATATAAGGAACGCGGAAGTCGCGCGCTAGCTCTTTCGTGCCTGAAATTCCGGACAGTGAACATCCAAGAAGAATTTAAATATAAGGTAAATAAAAAAAAATATCAAATAACAATATTGTAACTAGTAATTTATAACGTCTAAGCCATTAATTTACAATACTTGAGAAATTAATTTATAATATTTAAGCTATTAATTTATAACATTTAAGCCATTAATATATAACATATAAGCAATTAATTTATAACGTCTAAACTATTAATTTATAACATTTGTTGAAATATGTATAATTTTCTGTGTTGGACTGGGTTAAATGTGTAGTAGAGATACTTGTATGTGAATATCAGCGTGTGGATGTATGTGTGTGCGCGGCGTCTCGAAAACAGATGAATGTAAACTGTTCAGTCGGTTAACAGTCGGGTATAGAAGAAAGTGCTGAGACGCGTGAAAGTGTGTATCGATGAATATATAAGAAATCGTCCATGAAATAAATATATTACTATTTTAAAATTAATCCTCAGTATAAATTTAGTGTTCTTA
>NW_022885579.1:0-5000 GCF_011952205.1 Bombus bifarius
GGAATCCGCTAAGGAGTGTGTAACAACTCACCTGCCGAAGCAACTAGCCCTGAAAATGGATGGCGCTGAAGCGTCGCGCCTATACTCCGCCGTCAGTGGCACGTGGGAAGGCACGCGAGTCTCGCGATCTCCTCGCGGGATCCGGGACCGTCCTTCATGAAGCTCTGACGAGTAGGAGGGTCGCGGCGGTGTGCGCAGAAGGGTCTGGGCGCGAGCCTGCCTGGAGCCGCCGTCGGTGCAGATCTTGGTGGGAGTAGCAAATACTCCAGCGAGGCCCTGGAGGACTGACGTGGAGAAGGGTTTCGTGTGAACAGCCGTTGCACACGAGTCAGTCGATCCTAAGCCCTAAGAGAAATCCTATGCAGATGAGGTGTCCTAAGATCATACACAAAAATCGCAACAACAAATTGAGCGAAACATATATAATAATATATGAGCGAAAGATACACACCCATTGGGCGAAAGGGAATCCGGTTCCTATTCCGGAACCCGGCAGCGGAACCGCATACCATTCGGGCCCTCGTAAGAGTGTTCGTCGGGGTAACCCAAAATGACCTGGAGACGCCGTCGGGAGATCCGGGAAGAGTTTTCTTTTCTGTATAAGCGTTCGAGTTCCCTGGAAACCTCTAGCAGGGAGATAGGGTTTTGAACGCGAAGAGCACCGCAGTTGCGGCGGTGTCCGGATCTTCCCCTCGGACCTTGAAAATCCAGGAGAGGGCCACGTGGAGGTGTCGCGCCGGTTCGTACCCATATCCGCAGCAGGTCTCCAAGGTAAAGAGCCTCTAGTCGATAGATTAATGTAGGTAAGGGAAGTCGGCAAATTGGATCCGTAACTTCGGAATAAGGCTTGAGAATCGCTGGGTAAGACCCGACCACTATATGACACAGTTCATCAGCGGTCATGGGGACTTTAACAGCAAACTCAAGACGTTCGGCTTGAGCGAAGTGGACACGTGCGACTGCGCTTGGTCGGGAAAGCGGGTTTGGCTGACGTCGCCGGTAGACCTCGGGCGGGAAGCTGAAAGCGGGAAACCCTAGCGGCGTATCTATCTCGCGGGGTCTCGCAGGAAGTGAGATCGATCGTCGTAACGCAGGAGCCCCGGATCCGAGCTGACGGTCTATCCGGGAGTGCCTTGGCCTCCTTGGCGCGGATCTTCCTTGCTGCGAGGCTTCCGTGGCGGTTATACCGTCGCGGTCGTTCTCTTCGGCCGCCATTCAACGCTCAGCTCAGAACTGGCACGGACTAGGGGAATCCGACTGTCTAATTAAAACACAGCATTGCGATGGCCCCCAAGGGTGTTGACGCAATGTGATTTCTGCCCAGTGCTCTGAATGTCAACGTGAAGAAATTCAAAAAAGCGCGGGTAAACGGCGGGAGTAACTATGACTCTCTTAAGGTAGCCAAATGCCTCGTCATCTAATTAGTGACGCGCATGAATGGATTAACGAGATTCCCTCTGTCCCTATCTACTAAGATGGCGGCATACTGAGAACACGCGTTCACGTCGCTCCGTACTTTATGTTCGAGTTCTTGCGGAAAAGCAAAGAAATCGGGCGAGAAAATAACGCGAAAGTGGAGTGAAAGTGCTTGAGAATTAAAGTAATAATAAAGAACAGTGGAGATCGCCTTTATAGAAGCGTGAGTGGACAGAGAAAAACGTGGCTGAGGTTAGGGCAGAGTGGAAGACATCTTGAGACGCGCGACTGCAGCGCCGCCGCACGGGCTACTTGGTAACTGCGCGCCAACGTTCGTAAAGCAATACGCCGCGGGACTAGCGTCCGCGTTCGTAAAGCGATACGCCGAGGGACTCAGTGCAGGTGTTCGTGAAGCCGCTCGCAGCGGTACTTAGTGTATCCGCGTCCGCAAAGCAACACGCTGCGGTCTAAGTGCCACGTTCGTAAAGTGACACATCAGGACACTGCAAAAGTATCCAGTTTGAAACACAGAGAAGTGCTAGTGCAAGTGCTTGACTAGTGCCGCCATTACGCCTTCGGACTTAGTGTCTGTGAGCGTAAAACAATACGCCGCTGGACTTAGTCGCGTGCGAGCGAAAAGCAATACGCCGCTGGACTTGGTCGCGTACGAGCATAAAGCAATACGCCGCTGGACTTGGTCGCGTACGAGCATAAAGCAATACGCCGCTGGACTTGGTCGCGTGCGAGCGAAAAGCAATACGCCGCTGGACTTAGTCGCGTACAAACTGAAAGCAATACGCCGCTGGGACTTTGTCTCGAGCGAGTAAAAAAAAAAGCAATACGCCGTCGGACTTAGTGCCCGCGCGTATAGATAATAATAGTGGTGCAGTGCAAGCACAAGTGCTCGACCAGTGCCGCCGTTACGCCGTCGGACTTAGTATCTGTGCGCGTAAAACAATACGCCGCTGGGACTTAGTGTCTGTGCGCGTAAAACAATACGCCGCTGGGACTTAGTGTCTCGGCGCGTAAAACAATACGCCGCTGGGACTTAGTGTCTCAGCGCGCAAAACAACACGCCGCGGGGACTTACAAATATCAGAATGGCTACGAAGGGTCAATCCCCAACCGCTACAAAAGCAAGAGTGGTTCTCCAACCACTGAAAACGCAAAAGGTGGAGGGGAAAAGCCCGGTTCAGGAGAGAAAGAAGAGAACAGAGGAGAAAGAAAAAGGGGAAGAGGCGAAGCAGCAGCAATCGCCTGTAGCAGCAGACGAACCCCGCACTGTGCCCGATTTAAGAGCACAGGCAGGGGAAATAGAGAAGGGCGTATTAGCCTTCTGTCTGGACCCAAACAAGAAGGTTAACAAGGAGCAAACCGCAGCCATCATGCGGTATTTCCGGGACATGCGAGGGATAGTGGAAGAACTCTTACTCCACAACAGCTACCTCACCGGGAAGTTGGACCAGTGCACCGGCGCGGAAAAGAAAGAAACGGCGATACTGAGTGCCGTCAACAAGACGCTACAAACGAGCAAGCGGCTCGAAACGGCAGTCAAATCAAGGATGGAGCCTAAGCAGTCCTCCTACGCCGAAAAAGTCAAAATGAAGAATAGTATGGTGGGGCAAATCGCGGTCAAACCACCTACAAATGCGGTGATAATCCGGCCGGAGTCGTCAGACTCCGAGATAAAAACGAGTGAGGAAGCACGGGAGGCAGTCTTCACGCTGGTGAACCCACGCAAGAGAGGAATCCAGATCACCGCAGTGAAGAAAATCAGCGGAAACGGATTAGTCGTGGAAACGGCGAACCCCGAAGGCCTAAAAGCGTTCACGGAGAACGCCAAGCTAAAGGAAGCCGGCCTAAAAACCAGCACGCCGCAGAGGAGGCTGCCCCGGGTAATATTATATGATGTTCCACGGGAAATGCCGGAGAAGGAAATAATGGGCTGCATCAAGAAGCAGAACCAAGAAAGGCTAACAGATGAAGACGTCGGAGCCATCAAATTCTGCTTCAGAACAGGCCGCAAGGACTCCGAGGAAACTAACTGGGTACTGGAAGTGCCCCCCCAGGTAAGAGACAAACTACTAACTGGCAAGATATTCATCTCGTGGAATGCTTGCCGGGTTCGGGATTACATAGCCGTCAGCCGCTGTTACAAGTGCCAAGGCTATGGGCACGTGGCAAAACACTGCCGCTTGGGCTATGAGATCTGCGCACATTGCGCGGAAAGCGGACATAGCACTAAAGAGTGCACGAACAAAAACAAGAACGCCGGCTGCGTCAACTGCAAGAAGGCAGGGAAAAAAGGCGATCATGCGGCCTCTAACGTAGACTGCCCTATGTACAAGAAGGCGTTAGAAATAATTATCTCCCGTACTACGTATGAGTAAAGCCCCGAGCAAAAATGGAAGAGGACACGGGGGTAGAAGGGGTATAAGGATCCTGCAGCACAATATGCAGCGTTCCAAAACTGTCCCCCACGAAATCAGGACACAGATGGAAGCTGATGGCGACGAAATCTTGCTAATGCAAGAGCCATACAGCATCGACGGAAAAATACCCGGACTCGGAACAGGAATCTCGATCGCCTGTCGGGGTTCGAAGGGTGACCCACCAATGGCAGCAGTAGGAGTTAAATCGAAGGAGCTAACGCCGCTCGAAATTGCCGGACTATGTACAACGCACTGCGCTTGTGTACAAGTAAGCGATGGAGAGACGGAGGTATACTTCGTCAGCCAGTACTTTCCGCCGACCGAGAATATCGAAGTCGGCCTCGAGCAATTAGACAAAGTACTGAATAGGCTTAGAGGGAAGAAAGCCATTATTGGCCTGGACTCCAACGCCAAATCTCCGCTGTGGTGCAGCAAGGACATCGACGACAGAGGTGAGGCCCTGGAGGCTGTCATCGCACAATACAACCTCCACATCCTCAACAAACCGGGACAGGCACACACATTTGAAACAACGAGAGGGCGATCGAACATAGACCTGACTATGGCGACTCCGGAAGCAATACCGCTCGTGAAGGAATGGAGAGTACACGAGGACGGAACCTCCAGCGATCACAGAATACTGGAGACCCGTCTTGATTTTAACGAGGGGAGTACTCCGCCGCAGCTTCAGGAAAGAAGATACAACACTCGGCACGCCAACTGGGAGGTCTTTCAAAGAGTGATCATAGAGGAAAACGCGACACTCCGAGAGACAAACCCCCGGCAGCCGAACGAGGTTGAACGAATGGCCGAGCAGATGCAGGAAGTCCTCAGAAGAGCCTGCGATGCCGCCATTCCGAGGAAAAAATGGTATCACAGATCGGTGCCATGGTGGACGCCTGAGCTCACACGAGCAAAGAGGGAAGTCTACCGGGCAAGGAGGAAATACCAGGAGACCAGGGACCCCGCAACGAGGGAGCAGGAGAAGCTGCGGTATCGAGAAATCAGAAAGGAGTACGTAAAAGCAATCACCAGGACCAAAATACGCAGCTGGAGAGACTTTATAACCAAGGAGGGCAACGCAGAACCCTGGGGTATTGCCTACCGAACGACCACGGGCAAGCTAAGGAGGGAAGAAACAGTGTCGACTCT
>NW_022885580.1:0-29182 GCF_011952205.1 Bombus bifarius
TTGCTTTATCTCTGTTATAAATATCTCTTTATATTTAAAATTTTATAGCTTTGTGCAAACGTAAAACGTAAGTAAATATTAATAAATATTATAATAATATAATATAATGCTATATAATAATATTAATAAATACTTTGCTATTTACTTATTTTATTTCCATTAAAGTGTATTGTATTTTTTATTGCATTACTTTCATTTTTATTTAGTGTAATAATAAACGCATACGTTAATATTCATTGGCATTAGTGTAATTGTAAGCATCACTGTAAATTTAATAAAATTTATAAGAACGGAATTGTTAAAAGGGTATATATGTGTAATTAAACTAGATTCTATTCTCAATGTTACTTCATTATTTTATTATTGTTTCATATATATATATATTTTTAATTTACATGTGCTTCTAAGTTAATAGAACTAAACACATGTGTATGTATTAATTGCTATATACGTCATAATTTCAACCATAATATTAAATTATGGTATGTATTATTAAAAAGTATAGTTTAATGTATATATTAAATACATATCATTTATTCGTAGATTTTAAATATGGATACTGGATCAAAGAAGGAGATTAATGAAATGATTACCAAATCAGTCCCTGGCCCCTCAACTACAAAGAGGCCGAAAGTTTTGAAGGAAAAAGGTTGTCGCTGTAAAGAGACTATCCCAGAAAATGATATTATCAATACTGATAATACAGTAACAGATTCAGCAGTACATGATAAAACAGAAAATAAAGATGTAAAAACTGGGGATGTACTGGAAACAACAATTGACCGAACAAAAAGAAAGGCTGCAATAAAAGCTGCAATTAATATTAAAAAGCAGCAGTCAACGTCACTTGTTACAAAATTACGAAGGCTATCTCTTGATGATGACAGTAATGTAAATGTTTGTGTCATATTATGATGAAATATAATACTTTTAATCTTATGTTACTAATCTTATCTTATCTTATGTTACTAATCAATACTAACCCTTATATGTAGTACCCAATAATGTTTGATATCGGTTAATTAATACGTCAAAATCTAATTGCTTATACAATTGTATGTACATTGTGTATATAAATACTACTATAACGTTGTTAAATATATTCTAAATTTTTAGAGGAAACGTGGAGGCCGACCTGAAAAAAAGGAAAGTGCTAAAAGTAGTTCAGATGAAAAAAACACAAAAGGTCCTACAAAACATAGTGAAACAAAAAAGAATGTTTTAAGCGAAACAATTTCAAAAGAAGATGCAATACAACCAGAAAGGATTGAACCATTAAAGTCTTCAATGACAACAAGAGATAGTAATATAAAGAGAACTTTTTCACGGAGTGAAAACACGAAGGGTAAATATTCTAATATTATTGATGTTACAGTAATTCCATCAGCAAGAAATGATATTGAAGATCCTCCAATGTGCGAGGATGCACTTGAGAAATTTACTCCTCTTATGAATTCCACGATAGACATCAATTCTACTTATACGCAGAAGATGATGGACGCTACCGCAATTGTAGAACCTTTATCACCAATAAAATCAAACGAAACGGTAGTAATTAATAAAAACTTGGCTAGTAGTATAGGAAAAAATAATGAACCTAAATTTACATCACGGTCGCCAATAACTCTGCAGGAGGAGGTTCAGCAGCTGAATCAAGCGATGCGACTCACCGAGTTCGAAGAATTATTCGCAGAAGATGAGCCATCCCGTGAAAGGGAAATGTCTAATAGAAACATGACGAAACAGGACATCCAAAATGAAATTAAGGAAAATGCGTATGCATCGAATTTGCTATTCGATGCAGACGCCAATGTGCCCGTAAGAAGGAGAATCGAGGCCTTTGAACGGGCAATTCTAAAATTACATAGAAAAAAAGGATCTTTGGAAAAAAAACAAATTTCAGAAAAAGCCGTTGTTCAAAAACTGGCACGGCGATCTGTCGAAAAAGCTAAAAAAATCTTATTAGCGAAACAAAAGAAGGAGACTGAGATGATGACATCGCAGGTAACATTACAAACAGTATCAAAGTATTTTTCTGTTATAAAAACACAAGCTATTATTCATTCGATATTTTATCCAAAATATAGCTCCAAACAGTAAGGTCCACTTCTGTTTTGCACAGTAAACCTGACGACGACACATCGGACGATAAAGCCAGACCAAGTCGTACAATTCCACATTAGGCGCAATGTAAGTGTTGTTTTACTTAATGAGTTAATAAACATTATAATGCATGGAGTACTGGAATTTTTATCAATTTTAGCGTACATACGCGAAAATGAACTTGCAATGCAATGATAAATTTCGAAGAAAGCAGTCTATAAATTCTTTGATAGAAGAATGTGCACACCAGATTTAACTGAAATGTTTGAAAATATAGATAGGAGTAGATTACAACGCACGTCCAGTGCAATATGGAAGACACCACCGCGTTATTCCATGATGGAAAACGAATAGAAGTTATAATTTGTTAAACTGAATGTTGTTGATTTCAAATTGTGCCTTAGAGCAGGAATACTTGCCATACCTTGCGTGTAATATAAAAATGATGTTACATTGCAACTATCGTTAAAAGATGTATGTGTTCTTAAAATATACCAATGAACGTAAGACTATTTCACTTTTTATACTTTAGAATGATCATAGGCATATATTACTTTTATTATACTAATCAAATTTTACCATTTTTTCGTATTTATATGTATCTTCTTAAGAATTAATAAATAAACCAATTAATAAATAATTGTTTTGGTACGACTTTTTAATGAGAAGTAAATTTTATTAGATTTGCCTTATTATCACTGTTGTGTAATAATTCGCGAGATACTCTATGCTTAGCTACGCTAAGCGAGATACGCTAATATACTCTATACTCTATGCTTTATACCGTTCTTTTGCCCGCTAGTTACCTTGTACGCGAACTTTTTATCGCTAGTGGATTGTAAAAAGCTCGAAGCGGCGGTACCAAAACATAGTTATCTTCTATTAGCAAATAAAATTCTATTTTTGATGAAATTTAGTAAAAAATATTAAAGTATCCGAGGAACAATTTCTTTTGCCTGCAAAAGTCACTTTGAGCAGGTGAAATCGAATCCTCAAGATTTTGATTAACTTGTGATGATCCGAGATACAGTAAAACTTTGCATCGCTCTATTGAAAAATATTTGTGCGCTAGAAATAAATCTCGAGTAAATAATGAGTTTACCATTTCAAAGATAAAACGTGTAACAGGCATTACATGTAAGAAATACAATGCGGGCAAAATAACAGCTCACTTAACATTTCTGTTAATTTCTAAATACATAGGATTTTTCACCAGATATTAGCGCTTTTATTGGAACAAACAAATGAAAATGAACAATTCCGTGTAACATATTTCGGAGCCATATTGATCTGATATGTCAAACATATACATTGATATTTCGAAAATTAAAAATTATTTTCTAGAATTGACATGTTGTTTTTCAGGTAAGTAAAATGTTTTTTAATGTATACTATATCTAATTTATTAAGTGTAATTACCAGTTATTTGCCCCACTTTTATAATTTCCTTTGTATATTATATACATTATAATCTAAAACGTATTTGTTCAACGTATTTGTCGTCCAATACCGATGATTTAGTCATAGACCGAATTTCTTTTACCTGTAAGTTCAATATTTTGGCAACAGAGACTAAATTAGAAGGTGTCCGTTTAATTTTTCTTCTACCTTTTCCATAGAAAAATGTCTGAAAGTCCAAAACAGAAAAGAGAGAAATGGTCAGAGGAGAACATGAATGGGGCTTCGAAGCTACTCTTCAAAAATAAAATGGCCCAAAGACAGGTCACTGAAGCTTTCAATGTTTCAAAAACGACGAATGTGAAGTCTGGGCACACGTCGAATGCGCAGATCAAGAAAATATTAAGTATTTTCCATACGATATACATAATAATCAAATTTGAATAAGAATATGTATACTGACATCTAGAGGACTTTTTAAAACATTATTAATCATTTAGAGCAAAAGATCAAATAATTAAATAATTGATCGGTACTGGACGACAATTTTTCGTTTCCTACAAATTCCGACATTACTATTCTTGCACATTGTCAATTCGTCAATTCGTATTATTGAATTTCATAAAATTAATTTTCCTACTTTTATCAAGTTCCATTTGTGCTATAAAGTCACTTTGTAAATTTTCATTTTTATCAACTCTAGCACAAGGTACTGTGCGACTCTCCCCTGCATCTTATTTTGTATGTGATTCGAAATCCAAATTATTCGATATTTTTCATACCAAACTACGATAAAGATTCTTAACAACTTCTGCAAGATTACCTATACTAGCATTTATGACGTTCCTGTCTCACAAGATCAATAACCAAGTCTTTTCCTCGATTCTTTTTCTCTGATGAAACGTTAAATAGTTTTCTTCCTTCTTTCTGTCCGGATGAATTTTATCTTTTTCGTAGGTCATTGATATCTGGTCGCTTTTTTAAATTAATTTTTCCGTAGTTTTCATGTCACAATAAAGAGATTAAAAAATGCTGGATCAAAATTCTTAATGCTTTTCTCACCCACTCCGTACTGTTATCTTTCTGTTCATGTTCAAAATAGCGAATAGAGGTACATATAGAGGCGAATACTTCTGTGTTTAGTCTATTGACACCCCCTCCCTCTCGCCCCTTGATGAGGTTGACTCGTGTTAGATTACAATATCAGTTTGCCTAACAATCAGAACTACATGGAATTTTGGGGATATACAGGCTGAGTCTTCAACAGCAAACCACCTGAATAATTCTTTCAATTTTTTGAGACGCAGGGAAATGTTTGAAACAAAAGTTGTTTGGTTTCGAGGAGGCTATTACGCGATGGAAAAAGTTTTTCTCAGATGGACGCGTTTACGAGTTTTAAAGAACACTTTAATAGGCTTCGTTTTTTTTTTTAAGTGTAGCCGTGTAGTTTTGAATACCTATTTGTCCCATTGTTGCTCTTTTGAAGACGGATTTAAATATCGCGGTCATTTAAGGTCACTCAAGGTCATAAAACGTAGTAAAATAGTCCAATCGAACGTAATGTTTCAATATTCCGAAACAAAGGAAAATGGATTTACCATTTTCAAGATAAGCGGCCCGTTTATAAAACACCATTAAACTAGGAGACGCAATCAATTGGAGAAAAGATAAATTTTCTGTGACTACTTATCGTACTCGAATTCGACTCTACATCTTCGTTACTTTGTCGAAATTGCTATGTATAATAATTATTAATTATGA
Organism: Bombus bifarius; assembly: GCF_011952205.1. Classification (NCBI taxonomy): domain Eukaryota; kingdom Metazoa; phylum Arthropoda; class Insecta; order Hymenoptera; family Apidae; genus Bombus; species Bombus bifarius. The sequence continues at coordinate 5,263 of NW_022885580.1, forward strand.
ATAACGAAAGAAATCCTTAACCGAAAAATACTTCGTTATTCAGTATTCGTTGTTTAATATAATTATAAAACACCAATCAATAATAACACAGGTACTTCACAGTGAGATATTTGAATTATTCATCTAATATAAAGAATAAGAATTTTGGAACAAAAAATTAAACGGTTAGTACAAACATTCGATAATTGCACGAAAAAGTCCTCTACGTAGTTACACAGCCGTCGTGTCCACTTTGAGAAGGACAGATTTCCCTGAGGTATCGCGGAAATTTGGCGGTCCATTGCGATCGAGCAGTGTAACATGATCCAATATTATCAGTTATCGTTGAGACAATGTATCCGAGTAATCATTCAAAACTGAAAATTGCCTTATTTTAGGCTTTTTAAAATTAAATTTCCACTAACGCATTTGTATGATTTCCCCGACTAAAATAAGATCAAACATGATATAATATGAATAATATTTAATTATCAATTATTAAGTAAGCAAATATGTTCCAAATTTTATCGTGTTTGGTGTCATTTTAACCAGTAAAACGCGAGAAACATATTAGCAAAAATTTCATTGATCAAAAATCGCAAATAAGAATCTTTCAACTTATCGCCAGTCTTTAACGAGGCTCTCTTTCTCTTTCATTCGCGTTGTCAATTTTGAGGAATAGAGTCGTTCCTAAGTCTCCATAATTGTAACGTTTCAGTCCCGATTTTTGTGCAATTATCGAATGTAATTATTAAAATTGTATACACGACATATTACAAACATTGAATCGAATCTTCTTCTGCAAAACGTTATCGAACACGAAAAAACGAACACGAATAATCGAATCGAAAATTACTAAACGATCGGCTGTTGGATAAGTGTTTACTAAGAATCTGACTAAGTACACTCTCTTAAATGCAAATGACTCATTGAACTTTTTTGATATTAACTTTTTAATGAACGGCAATCCTCGAATAAAATCTTACTCAAACTGATAACATTAACAAAATATTTAAAAAATGTCAAAATCGGCGGTATCTCCTTTTTTTGTAAATATTTACCGGCTATTGAATCCATTGATTCTCGATTGCATTATCTGTTTGCTTGTGTATATCTTTTATATATACATAGATGGATACACAAATAAGTTTCGTCTATGGCGAGATCAATTTAGCCACCTGAGTAACCAGCTATCTTTCGAATCAACAGATACAATACCGATACAATGATACGACATGAGATGTACATACTCGAAACGTTACAGATTGAATCAATGAATTAATGAATTAATGAAGAGTAACTGCTAATCATTGGTAGGATACACGCTTGTTAAAGATCGAAGATGTCCGTGAATTAATTAGCTTTGAAATTAAAAGGTTAGGTACGTGGGAGATTTTGCGTTTGAGGAAAATTATTCGAAGATAGCAATATGGTTGATGATACGGAAGTGTAGGGGTAATAGGGTGAATGCAACGAGCAATGTATAATAAACAATTGATAATTGGTAATAATGTATAAATAATTCGTAACGATTAAGAATAGAAGCAGATAGTAATATTTAATTAGAACCCATGTTTTTTGTTTCAACTTCCAATTTATGTTCCTTTGATAGCAAAAACTAAAATAGAATTGATTATAATAAATTTTGAATATAGGAGATTGAAAATTGAAATGGTTTATCAATTGGGCTGATTTCAAACTAATCTCGCAAAAAAGTTGTAAAGAGGAGAAATATAGCTTTAAGAAATACGCAATTAGTCGAGTGTTTACGGTACGTGCCAATAACAAGACAAGCTTTTGACTTTTGGAGAAGTCGACTGTAACAAAAATATATTATATTATATTATATTATATTATATTATATATTATATTATATATTATAGCTATAATTTTAGCAGATACTGTTTATCTATTTCGTTTTGCGTGTATTAACGTTCTCATGGTGTATCGTATAGTAATTAATGCATCAGATTATATACATATCGGTGTTTGTAGGTAACACGTTATACAGAGTGGAGAAGCAGCATCAAATTGTCACGATTGCAAAATAAAATGAGTGAACGGCTGGTGAACGAGCAAAATACTCGTACAATAACAAGTGAATGTAAAGGGAGCTCTAAATTCCAAGAAATTCCATTTTATCAGCCGAACAAAATGTATAATCTGATAACGTTTTGAGGATAGTAAGTTAGGCAGGCGAAAAAAATAGGTGTTAACGATCAAGTATAACAGATACAGTAGTAAATATTCAACAATTTTTCAACCGTAATGTATTTATACACAAATCTGCGTACTTTGTATCAAAGTTTCTGTTGAAAATGACAACGTGAGTTCGTGCTCGCCATCCATATGCAGATGCGTTAGTGATAAGAAATAGTAACTAGAGGATGATGCTAGTTACAATCGATAGATTTAATCGATAGGCTTAAGATGCTTTTTTGTTTTTATCCCTAGTTTTTGTAAGCGTGTGCAATAAAGGCTTTTTTTGGCTCAGAACGGTGTAATAGATTTATCCATTCAATAAAATAATAACTACTCTGATCTTACCTCTGAGTATAGAAATAACAACAGTTTCGATACATATATTTTTATGTACAGCATGTATAAAAAGTGTCAGGGCGTATAAGTGTCCACTAGCGTGATTTCGGAGGATCGGAGCCTCTGGATCGATTGATTCACGCAAAATTTTGTAAAAATTGACGTTTGCTGGCACCGTATGCTACTTAGCACGAGGATCAAATGGAACTTTACTGGGAAAGTATATTTGGATACCATGATGTGCAAGATATTATTCTTGTATATGTAGGATTTGTATACATTTTAATCAATTTACTTTTTTTAATCAATTTAATCCTCATTTTATCAATAAATCCAATTATTTTGCCATCTATCTCTATTACCGACTATCGAATTGTTCGTTGTTCCAAAAATGTGTTGCGCGCAATACTGGGCACTATTAAATAAATTTTCATTTAAATAATTGTTTAAATGTTAAAAGACAGAAATAAATTATTTGCAATTTCAACAAGTTTAGATATATTATTTAAAATAATGAGATTAATTGTTATTTACAAATTTTATTTTCTATTTATTCTAAAAGAAAGCTAATAAAATCAGAATCTTTGTTTGAAAGTCTTTTTTCACGCAGTAGATAATTCTGTAATAATGTGAAATCACGCTGATTGCTCCATTCTGTTTATCACGGGCTATCCCACCTGCTAACGAAAACTTGTTGTTTTCTCGTTGATGTCACATTGCTTACTTTCTACCTGACTGCGAAATATAAACTTGTTGCGAATAATCTCGATGTAAGACCCAATGAAATTTCAACGTCATTTCTCCAGAAAACGGTTCAATTGCGACTCATAGCTTATTTTGAAAAGTTGGCAAGTTGGTCCTCGCGATGAGTAGACGTTTGTAAAACTGTATCATCCAGAGTTGTAGAATTAGGGTGGTCCGGTCAAATAAGTGTATTTTTTATATACTCTGTACATATACAGGCTTTTCCAGAATAATTCCATACCGCCAGACAGGATAAGACGTCAAACAAGAAAAAAACATTTTTCTTTTCTTCAGCTTATTTTTGCGCGTAAACTTTTTGTATTTAAAGCTAAAGTTTGAAATAGTTGTCGATACTCTGTCACACTGAACGTATTTCATTGTAAGCTAGCTCAAGCAGAAACAAAGCCTTATACAAGAAAACTTCATCCTCTTCCTTTGACTTACTTTTGCATACAGAAAAATCTGCAGTCTAAGTGTGCTATCCTGAGATTCCTTGATTATACATATCTTTTCTAAATTTTTCGTTTCTGTTAACAAAACTTCCATAAATGATAAAGTGCAGGTATTCCTAAAGGAAAAAATGTAAAGAAACTAAAATTAACGCCCAAACACCCAAAATTTCAACATTAACCCGCCATATATATATTGTTAAATATGTAAATTCGCACGTTCGTGGGGAGACGCGATCTCGAGGAAGTGCGCCAACGGGAGTCGTAAATTCCCGTTACGATTGACTAATCGACGCCACGAATCGTTCAGTCCCTTATTTCTTTTGGGATAATGAGGGTAGTTAACTTGAAGAGAACGCTGCTATTAACAGATTATTATATATGTCGGAGATGAAAGGAAAACCGGAGCCTTCCCTTTGCAATTTTGAGGAAGCCTTCTAATGCTTTAGCCTAGATTTTATCCTAACTGTAATTAAGCAATTGTCATTTGTAATTGTTTGACATTTGTGAAAGCGAAAGTGGGTTCGAGGTAACAACTGGTCGCTGAACGTAGCCACGGTCACGGGATAAACGTTTTGCCTGACGAAGGTGTGGATCGGTTGTATTGTTCTCCCTAGAAATCACATAGAATTGTACTTTAGAGATGCTGATATAATGGGACACACGTTGTATTAGGAATCAATCTCCAGACAGAAACAGGTCGTCCCATATAACGTAATACGTTATAACGTCATCCCATATAACGTAATAAGTTATAACGTCATACCATATAACATAATACGTTATACCGTCATACCATATAACATAATACGTTATAAAGTTATAACGTTATAACATGTAATATCGTGATGTAATATGTTTACAAAGAGTGGACAATAGAGATGTTAATCAGACAGAAAAGACGATTGTGGCTTAACTTGAACTATTCGTACCAAACGTACAGAACACAGCGCAATCCACACTCTCTCGGCAACGCCACTCGCAAACTCTCTCCGCTCGACTCGCACTCGGCTCCTCCGCTCGCACTCTGTTTCTCGACTAACACTCTGGCCGTTGTCGCATTCTGTTGTCCTTTTCCTAGGCCCACCGCACACGTGTTCCGCAGACGCTCGTGGCCAGGGTCACGTAGGTCTTTTCCACGAAACTATGCACTTGAAAAGACCGATGACACATTGGTGGGCCCGACGGCGCCTCGGCTCTCGCGACACTGTTCATAGTTCGTCCGATATTGTCCAGGCCTTTCGTCCACGATACTACATTCGGCCATCCTGCAATAACATCTGCCCTCAGATGTTGCGCTCGCCCTCGCTATCGTCTGATGCGTCATCTTCGGCGTTCAGGACCCAAGGCTTCATGAAATCTGCAGTCGTCGAGGTGTGCGCGGGCCCCTCATGCTCCCCCACTTTCTCCACAGTGTAGCGGTCATTTCGCATGGCTCGCGCGACCCGGTACGGACCTAAAAATCTGCCCCCGAGTTTTAACCCTGCGCCGAACTGCGTTCTCTTTATGGCGACAAGGTCCTCCCTTTGATACTGCTTCGCGCTCTTTCTTCTTTTATTGTAACTTCGACGATTCTCCTCTTGAGTTGCGGCGATCTTCCTCTTCGCGTCCTCACGTAGCTCGCGACGTTGTTCTTCAAACCTCGCGGCCCACTCTTCGTCGATCAGCTTTCTAATCTTCGCCTCTTCCCTGACTTGCATTTCGACCCCAACCAGTAGCTGGAAAGGAGTCTTCCCTGTGCTTCTGTTTACGGTGGAATTTAGGTGTTTCTGAACCTGGTCAACATGCTTATACCAGTCATCGGGTTTAGGGGCAGTCAGTTTAGTTAGTAATGGTATGAGAGTCCTGCTTATCCTCTCTACCTGCCCGTTCTCCCTCGGTGCCCCTGTCGTGATTAATGAATGCTTTATGTTTTCTCCTTCGCAATACTCTCGGAAAGTGTTGGACGTGAACGCTGTTCCCCGATCGGAGATGATTCGCCGCGGATTCCCAAAAATAGCCGCTTGCTTCTTCAGTCGGTCGACAACATCCGCGGTATTAGTAGACCTAGTGGGATAAAGCCACGTGAACTTCGTGAACGCATCCACCACTACAAAGATGTGCGCGTATCTCTTCTTTGTAGCTGTCATGGGGCCCACATGGTCAATATGGTAAGTATCTAACGGCGTGTCGCCTTTGTCCAGCGGATTAAGATATCCCTCTTGCCTGCCTAACTTCCGTTCGGCTAGGATACAGTCGAGACAGTTGGATACCACGCGTTCGACCTTCTCGCGCAACCCCTTGAACCAGAAGTCCTTCTTGACCATAGCTTCGGTTTTGGTAACCCCGAAATGCCCACGCTCGTGCGCTTGCCTGACCACTTGCGTCTGCATCGCCTTCGGTACTACTATTAGCACATCGTCCTCACACTCCTTATACAGAATATCGTTTCTTAGCACATACCCGTCGGCCTGACTGCACGTTGCGGCGTCCAAAATCCTACGGACTTCAATGTCCTTGTTCTGTGCCCTTCTCAACCGTGCAATCAGCCCGTCTTCACTCTCCGTTACATACATAGTGCTCGGCAGGGGGTTCCTACTCGGAGCATCTACATGCTGCATACTTTTCCCCGGCCGATGACACACCTGATACTTAAACTCGCCTAGTAACAAGGCCCATCTAGCAACACGCAAACACAAATCTTTCTTTCTAACTACACCTATCGGACTCGCATACTCCGAGTCTGATGATTTTATGACACCCTCGTTTGTCCACGCTTCCATCAAATCATCTTCTTCCTTTCTTTCCGACGGCGCCAGTCTTCGCGGTCTTCGCGCTACCGGCTTGTCGCTTTCCAAAACTACTTTTGCGGTTATTCCCACGTCTCGGTTCTTCTCCGGCCTATACCCCCTAACGATATCGCGAATCGCTTCACGATAATGCGGTTCCTGCACGTGTGTTAGGTCTGTTTCGTCGGTCTGTTCTACTACGTTAATTCTAAACACATCCGACACGTCTTTGTTAGTCTGTTCGTCAAGCCGCACGAAAGTCACTTCGCCCCGATTAACCCGTAACTCTACCTGATCCAGAAAATCAGTGCCTAACAACAGGCCGTGCTTCGTCTATATTTTGTTTGAGACAACGTGCAAAGTGATTGGCAGTTTACACCCATCAACCGTCATTACCTTAGTGAATTCACCCCAGGTCTCATTGCCAGCGGAACCAAAACCGTCGAACTTGAGCTTGCATTTACCTAGCGGTGGTGACCCTAACCTCGCATACTCGTCTGATCGAATGAACGTGAGATCACTACCCGTATCCACTAGTGCCACAAACCTATATTCATTTATCGGCACTTCCTTCACATACTTCCCCTTTTCGGATCTTGACACTACGCAAGTCTCTTTCGGTCGTGCCGTACACCTCGCTGCAATATGTCCAAATCCGCTGCACTTGAAACACCTAACACCTGCTCCCCTCTCCGGACACTTAACACTTAGATGATCCTCACTACCGCAAATGAAGCATCTTCTTTTCTTCATTGCATCTACAGATTGACTGGGCTTCCCGTTCTTCTGGGTTTTAGCCGGCTTCACAATCGACTTTGCTCTGCGACTCTTCTGCTCTTCGTACATCACTAACCTCTTCCTCAACTCTTTGATTGACGTAGCGCCGTACAATACAGCCTTATTGTTCTCGTCGTCTATTATTCCATCCACTATGTATTCCACCTTTGCTTCCTCCTCCATGTCCACATGGCTGGCTATTTCGAGCATGCGGTACATGTAAGCCAAACATGCTTCATCACTCTCCTTTTTTGTTTCTTCAAGTTTCTGATGAACCTGCCTACTGTTGACTTTCCTCGAAAATTCTTTCACTAGCCCCCTCTTCAACTCATGCCAAGTCCTGGCATGACACTCGAAGCTCGCAAATATTTTCGCTGATCCCTTCAGCAGCTTCCTTGCGTAGACTGCCTTCTGCACATCCGACCACATGCACGTATCAGCGACTTCCTCGAACGACTCGAACCATCGTTCGACATTTTCACCTCTGTTGCCACTAAACGACTCTAATGCATCTTCGACGTCTCTAAAACTCAGTGTCGAACCAACACATGCCCTTCGACAACATTCGTCACGGTCCTGATACACCCTTCGCGTATCTCTCTTGTATCCTCTTGCGTTTTTCTTGTCATCTTCATCCTCACTTTCGTCGTCGCTTTCTTCTTCCGACGATATGTCGTTACCATTCATGGCCGCTTGTAGCCGTGCGCGTAATTCTACTTTTCTGCCCGTCGTTTTTAAACCCAAACTAGCGAGGCGCTCCTTCAACTCCTTCGTATTCATTTTCTCAACATCTTCATCTTCGTTACAATCACGCTCAGCTCTCTGTACATTTTCTAAATCTCGTTGACCGGTTAGCTCTTCACCGCCCGTAGATCCCTTACGATACGATTGTCCAGCCCTACACGCCCGATTCAGCCTTGCAATCAGCACTGACCTCGCACCCGATATAGGGAGGTTCATTCGCGCGAGCTTATTCCTCAGCTCCTCCAGCGTCGAACCCTCTTCACCCGACAATCGTTCGTCCCCGACGTTTGCCATTTTTCACACTACACAAACTTAAACAGTCAACGATATCGTCTTTTACCGCACCGCGTACCGGTAAATTCACAACTAGCTCGAATAGCTCTGTTAAACCGTTTCGTTTTCTGTCTTGTCCAATCCCGGCTGAGCCCCCAAAAATATGTAATATCGTTATGTAATATGTTTACAAAGAGTGGACAATAGAGATGTTAATCAGACAGAAAAGACGATTGTGGCTTAACTTGAACTATTCATACCAAACGTACAGAACACAGCGCAATCCACACTCTCTCGGCAACGCCACTCGCAAACTCTCTCCGCTCGACTCGCACTCGGCTCCTCCGCTCGCACTCTGTTTCTCGACTAACACTCTGGCCGTTGTCGCATACTGTTGTCCTTTTCCTAGGCCCACCGCACACGTGTTCCGCAGACGCTCGTGGCCAGGGTCACGTAGGTCTTTTCCACGAAACTATGCACTTGAAAAGACCGATGACACATTGGTGGGCCCGACGGCGCCTCGGCTCTCGCGACACTGTTCATAGTTCGTCCGATATTGCCCAGGCCTTTCGTACACGATACTACAAACATATAAAGTAATACGTTATAACGTCATCCCATATAACGTAATACGTTATAACGTCATACCATTTAACCTAATACGTTATAACGGCATACCATATGATGTATTACGATATAACGTCATCCCATATAACGTAATACTTTATAACGTCATCCCATATAACGTAATACTTTATAACGTCATACCATATAACGTATTACGTTATAACGTTATAACCATATAACGTAATGCGTTATAACGTCATCCCATATAACGTAATACGTTATACCGTCATCCCATATAACGTAATACGTTATAACGTCATCCCATATAACGTAATACGTTATAACGTCATACCATATAACGTAATACGTTATAAAGTTATATCATGTAAAGTAATACGTTATAACGTTATACTATATATCGTTACATACATCGACATTCTGTGTTACCACAGATTTTATACGAAATAGTGAAATTGGAAATTGAATACTGTATTCAGAGTTAAAATATAATGCTATATGGAAATGAAATAGCACTTCAAAGGCTTGATAGATTTCGTTAATAAAATAAAGCAAAATAAATCTTTAATTCACTCACTACGAATTTATGGTATTGATTAAAATCAATGAATGTAGAGTTACTTCCGATTAAGGGTACAACTGTTATAAATTAAGAGCATAATTACATTGAATTAATGGGAAAATGTTGTTATAAATTATTGGTATAACTGTTAAGAATTAATGATGTAATTGTTTTAGATTAATGGCTTAAATGTTATAAATTAATGGCTTAGAAGGTATAAATGAATAGCTTAAATGTTATAAATTAATAGTTTAAATGTATAAAATAACAGTTTAAATGTTGTACATTATTTGCTTAGATGTTGAAAATTAATAGCTTAAATGTTATAAATTAATGGCTTAAATGTTATAAATTAATAGTTTAAATGTTATAAATTAATGGCTTAAATGTATAAAATAATAGTTCACATATTGTAAATTAATGGCTAAGATGTTGTAAATTAATAGCCTAAATGTTATAAATTAATAACTTAAATGTATAAAATAACAGTTCAAATGTTGTTAATTAATGGCTTAGATGTTGTAAATTAATAACTTAAATGTTATAAATTAATAGCACAAATGTTGTTGAGAATTGTGGATCTTTGAAGTCGAAATAATGTTATAAGAACACTAAATTTATACTGAGGATTAATTTTAAAATAGTAATATATTTATTTCATGGACGATTTCTTATATATTCATCGATACACACTTGCACGCGTCTCAGCACTTTCTTCTATACCCGACTGTTAACCGACTGAACAGTTTACATTCATCTGTTTTCGAGACGCCGCGCACACACATACATCCACACGCTGATATTCACATACAAGTATCTCTACTACACATTTAACCCAGTCCAACACAGAAAATTATACATATTTCAACAAATGTTATAAATTAATAGTTTAGACGTTATAAATTAATTGCTTATATGTTATATATTAATGGCTTAAATGTTATAAATTAATAGCTTAAATATTATAAATTAATTTCTCAAGTATTGTAAATTAATGGCTTAGACGTTATAAATTACTAGTTACAATGTTGTTATTTGATATTTTTTTTATTTACCTTATATTTAAATTCTTCTTGGATGTTCACTGTCCGGAATTTCAGGCACGAAAGAGCTCGCGCGCGACTTCCGCGTTCCTTATATATCTTGACAAGGTGTCGAGATGTCAATCAAACGTTAACGATCTCTTGACATAGCAAAGGACGGGTTTTCCATTATAACAAAATCAAATTGAACAATTTCTTAATTTTTATCGTAAATTGGCGCCTTCGACGATTTAATACGCTATCCATTTTTATCATTTTAATAGTTTCTACAAACTAAGACTAAATTCACACCTCCTTGATACTAGTTTTCGACTATCAATTAGTTTGAACAAAAAGGGAAAAGAGCCTAACGGCAGTCGATGACGTTACTGTGAAATATGTTATGGTATTTAAATAATCAGCCAGATAAAATTCATATTAATCATTATATTATATTATCGATATTCGTTCATTTACTCGTGCTAATTACAAAATAAAATGTTCTCTTTTCTTGAATAACACCTACATCACCGTCTGCGATATTTAAATTTCTTATTTAATGCTTATTTAAAAGTCAGGTACCTTTTTAATTCCTCTCAAGTTAAACGAGTAAATTTACTCGTTATAGTTGTAACATAAAATGGCTATTTTCTTCAATACCACTTGCATCGCTGTACGTGATACAAATATTAATTATGTATCGAATAATATGTACCAATTGGCTGTAATCGCGGTTAGGTATTTCTTCGTTTGATCTATCAAGAGATCTATTAGGCTATTAGCGAAACACTTATTGATTCCTCAAAGATGTATCTTAACTTAAATCTTAAAGATTAACTAAATGATTATATTTGATTAGTATTCGACAGTGTCTATCATATTCAGCCATCTTCTTTTATGATTGATACTGCTCGGATCAATTATTTTATAATAAATTGCAGATTATGCCACGGTATATTATAAGATATTTGTCTATAGCTCTTTTTTTCTAATTCATTGATTTTATTATTAGTCTCGTTGGTTTTTCCTGTGAGTATCTGCTGTAAGTACATTGGAAATACATAATGGATACGTACATTATATATATATTTTAAAATATAAAAATAAAAAATTAACAATACTATTATAAATATTGCTATTATAATTAATTAATAATAATTTAATTAGATAATTAAATTAAAATAATTTATAAATATTTAACGTAATAAAATAAAATTTTTTAATAAAATTGATAAAAATTGAATTATCTTGTATATAAGTATATATTAATATATAATTATTAATTTTAAATATATTGATTTTAAAATCTCTATACATATATTTAATTTTATAAAAAAATTAAAATATAAATATAAATATTTTAACTTTAAATTGAAAAAAATGTATTATATATAATTAAATATTTATATATAAAAATTAATATAAATTATAAATATTTTATTATCTTGAGATATATAATTAAATTATTATTAATAATAGGTAATATTAATTTATAATTATTTATTTATATATATATATATACGTCGGGTTTACATTAGAATTAGGGTTAGGGGCGTGAAACGAATCTTCGTTTGGGTTACACGTTGTCGTTATGCAATAGAGAAGACATTGACTAGTGCAAATACGATTACCATAGAACCGGACAAGTAACCGTGGTTATTAGATATTCGAGAGACTAATGACAATGATCCTAGGTTCAATAACGAATCCGCGGACAACGGGACGGTAGTCGTACGCACTCGCAAAAAATCTAAGTCGGATTCTGTGTTAATATTCGCTGACCGTAAGGAGTTAATCCTTTTTTGTCGATGAGACCGCAAGAGAGAGAGACTTTCCGACCCGGTGATACCCCAGAGGAAAAATATGACGGGGTGTGTCTAAGGACACGAGATCATCGGATTCGTCGGGGACATCCTACGTTCGGAAAGTAAGGGAAATTGACGTTGCTGCTAATTGGCCAATCTCCATATCGGTAGTTAGAAAAGGATGCTAGCCGCCCTTGAGGGAGGGTTGCTAGTGGGAGACGTCGTTCGTGGAAAAATAGGTCTCTCCTGTCTTCCCGTAACTGGGACAAAGATTGTGTATCTGTTGAAGGATTTTAGGTAACTAGATATTAGTGTTTATGACGGTCCTCGGGCTAGCCGATCACGTACTGTGGAGACGCGTCGACATCTGGTAAACATCCTGCCCGGAGAATAGGATCTGCGTGTGGCGAGCTACGGGACAGAAACCGTTGGAATGTTTACTGCCATGTGCCGCTACAAATCTTTCTTTTAAGGAGAGCTATAGGATTACTTAATGCCTTTGTTAGATGGAGAGTTCGTCCCATTGACCGTGTGACACCAATTACCTCTCAGAGAAAAGACATCGACTCCCGACTGTCGGACGCCAACGCCGCGACGCATCTTAGTCCCCATCAGAGATAAGGCCCCAACCCCGACTTTCGGACTCCTTGGAATCCACACCAAACCCCCCAACATCCCCAAGCCAGGGTGTATATAAGCCGAGACTTCACCCAGCCCGGGGAGTTCTCGTTCTAGTTGCTGTTCTTGTACAACACCCCTTTCTCTGTTCAACGTTATTCTACTGTAAGTGCCAAAGTCATAATAAAGTTCGATAAAAGAGAATTAATAGTTGGGCTACGACTCAGCTTTCTTTTCTCTCGCAACCCAAGTATCCATTTTACGTGACATTTTGGCGATCCGTGCCAGGATCCATCAACTTCAAGAAAACGAAATTACGCATTTCGGATGCGATCGACTGCAGATCAGCTCACTTTGCGTGAAAACGACTTCTACGGAAAGCGGACTACGGTCATCACCAAAACTGAAACTGGTCACGAAAAGAAGAATATTCAGGTAAAGAACTGGATTCTTTTAAATATTATCGTACTCGTCGCAATAGCTTCGCTAGTACAGACTCCAACAACAGTACAATAACCACTATGAGCAAAAAATCAGAAGACACATCTTCTGTTAGCCCTATGGCTACTGGTGTGGATCCAAGTATTCGGGCCATACTAGACGCTATGCAGAAGCAGAACGAAATCAAGTTAAGAAAACTGTTAAAGGAGACTATTAAAGCAGCGACTAGTCGGAGTTATCAGGGTAGTTTAGTTTCTAATAATTTGAACAAAAGCTTGGAGAAAACAGACGTTACTGTAGGAAATGAAGAAATGGTTTTGAAAGAATTTTCAAAAGAATTGCAGTCTAATGTAGAAAATTCTTATGAAAAGAAAGTATCAATTGACACCGCTTCACAGGATTATATTTTCATTAAAACAGACTTAATGTTTGATGTCAATAGCTCAACAGAATACCAGAAAGAGTCTGTGAAACGAAGGAAAGAAGATATTGCAGTATTGTATAATGATTTGTCACCATCTTCGTCACAAGATACTCAAAATTTACAAGAATGGTTTGACAAAAAAAGTAAAAGTTTAGGAGAAGCAGAAAAAGATCATAACAAGAAGGATAATATTTCAATGAGAAATATTTTGGACGGCGATACAAATAAAGAAAACCAAATTGAAACGAAGGAATTAGAAGCAGTTAGTAAATCAACTGCTGAAAATGATACAAAATCAATAGACAACGTTGAACAAAATATATCATTAGAATCCATACAAAAAGCAAGAGATAATGCTTACAATAATGAACATTTGCTTATAGAAGAAGACCAAATGATGACAGCGAAAAATGCGTGTGACACTACAGAATCAAAAACTTCAGCAGATCTTATGTCGAGAAATTTAGATGCTAATACACAAGAGAAGTCTTTAGAGAATAAAGATGACAAGAATCCATCTCCATCTATATTAGATAGTAGTAAACGGAGCAGTCGTTATAATGTTGCTGCAAAGCCTGCTACTTCGCCAAAATTTGAAGAAATTGTTTATAATCAAACCAGACAATCAAACACAAATAAAATTTTGCGAAGCGCTTTAAAGACGAAATTAATCGAAGACAAGTCTGAAATAATTAATAAACAAAAGGCATCGGAAAATGTAGAAAATAAATTTGCCAAAGAAGAAAAAAGAGGTGTTAAACAAAAATCAATTTCAGATAGTGAAAACGAAACAACTGATAAGTTCGTCAACGAAGGGAAGTTCTTTTAACGAACACAGCTAGTGATAGCGATAGCTATAAATCTGTAGAAAATGATAATGCAGTAACGGGTGTAATAGCAACTGATGAAGCGAAACATAGAGGCAGACCTATGAGATCGGATAAAGTCGAAGTTAAAAAAGATGAAGATACAAGGAAGATCCTACAAAATGAGAAGGGTGGATTAGAAGAACAAAGAAAACTCGAAGAAGATACAAAAGAAGAAACTACAGAGACAGAAGTCAATTCAAAAGGTATATTCAATAATAAGTGCGATTTACTTGATACCGAAAGAGCTTTTGAAATTAATGATACGGTTCAAGATATTAAATTTACTGAAGGTAGAAGCCGCACTCAAAATGATATGGAAGATGTAGTAGAAGATTCACAAGAATTATCTAATAAAACTAAGTTATCAGAAATAAGGATTGCACTTAACAAAATTGAATATACAAAAACTATTTTACGGAATAAAAAGAATTCATTAGAAAGAGAAAGAGGAATAAGAGAAAAGAAGAAAATGTACAGACAGAAATTATTTCAAAAAATATATCAGATGATAAATGTGATTTGCTTTAGAAAAAAAAAAAATATTATCCACAAACTACATTAGGAATTTATCTATTTTAGTGAGGAGAAAGAGAAAGGATAGAAGAGTTGATCAATAGACTGTGGATTTTGAAGCGTTTATGAAAAACTTACAATTTTAATAAAATATTCAATGTAAAGTCTTTGTTATAATATTCAGATAGATAGATGAAAAAAATACTGAATTTGCATAATTACTCATGGCTTATTGATCAATCATGCGACTCGTTCAGAGGTAACTCGAGTTGTAAAGGCGACAATTTATTAAAAATGGTATATCTGACGTACGATGCATTTGCTCATGATAAACTATTTAAATAAGTATAAAAATCACGCGAAAAAAAATCTACTGAGAATAATGTTGAACTAGTTAATAATAATAAATCATATAGTGAAACACAAACCTTAAATCAAGATTTTAAGTTCAAAAAAAAAAAAAGAAAAAAAAGAAGAAAGAAGTTGATAAAATGACAGCAACATGTAGCAGCAGGCGAGAGAAAATAAGCCAAATTTCTAAAAGAAGAAACGATACTCAAGAACTCGAAATTTCTCGAGTGGATATGCTAAACAACGAATTTAATGAACAGTTGAAAGAACGTGAAACAGCAATAGAAGACTTACATCAAATGTTAAAGCATCAATCGGAAATTCATAAAGTTACCTTAAATGAAGCAAGTTTGAAAATAGGAGAACTCTCTGATAAAATTAAATGTTTTAAAGGAAAAGATAGCCAGATACCGAAACGTAATGAATTACTCGAAGAAGAACAGAATAAATGGAGAAGTTTAGAAAAAATGATTACAGAAAAACTTGAAGAAGAAAAATCCCGTTAGGAAACAGCTGAAGACGAAGTGAGAAAGCTTTCCAAATATAACAAGCAACTTCTAAAAGATTATCAAGAAATCCATAAAAAAAAAAAGAGAGAAAGGAAATACGCTGAGGTTGTTCATCATAATCACAGGTAAAGAATTAAACATGTACCTCAACTGAAAGATAAAATCAATCGACAGGATTTATATGCGAAGAACATAAGAACACAATATATAGAACAGCACAAGATGATCGAAAAATTGAGAGCAAAAGGAAAACGTGTGCATAATAAAGGTAAAGAGAACACATAATGTATCTCCACCAGGGGCGCATGATCCAAAATTAAATAATAAAATAAAAGGTTTTGTTACTGAAAAGTTAGAGAGATTTCATGACAACAAAAGCATTGCCTGTGCAGAGTGCAGTGTATCAATGTGCACTAAAAATGCAAGCAACGTGACGATTACTTTTAGAACACCACAAGCACCACGAAAACACAATCAAGACCAAACAAGATCAAGTTCAAAAGTGAAGTTACGTGAGCTTATTACTGCTAACGACAAAAAATTGAATTACGATCCCGAGCATCAACTCGCTCCGACAATGTTCCGACAAAGACAGGACGACACAAGAGTTCGAGAAGCACATGGAGGACATGAAGGAGGAAGTGCAAAAATTAGAATTGCAACTCGACGAGTTACAAAAAAAAAAAAAAAAACACACACGCACGTAAAAAGAGTTCAATCTTTTGGAATACAAATTGAAGAACTAACAATAAAATTAGAAGAAATAACATAAGTCACAAATATGAAGTTGACTTGCTGGAACAAAAAAAAAAAAGGCCAAACTTAATTCATGTGTTAGTAATTCAATGGAGGAACGTGAAGCTGGAGCTAAAGATGCAAAAGAGATAAAATGTAGTTTTTGAACCACAAGGACAAATAATCTGCCCTTCAATGTGAACTAGACGAACTAAAGGGTGAATATGAAAAAGTGGGTGATTTTGGATATAAATATGAAGAAGAAACTAATAAATTGAAACTGGATTTTGAAAAATAAGAAAAATGATCCTTGTCAATGAAAATAAATTTGAAATATTGCGTAGGGTAGAAATTGAAGGTAAAGTAAAAGATATGAACGAACAAAATAATTTTCTTAGAAAAGAACTGGAAAACGTCCAAAAACTTTCCAAAGATGTTAATAATCGTTTACTCGAGGCGAACCAAGAATTAAAAGATTCACATAGAAAACACACTCTTATTTGAAAATTGAAAAAAAAGAAAAAAAAACATCAGGAAGAATTAGGTGATATAATAAAACTTCATGATGAAGAAAAATATAAACTGATACAGCATTGGTGTTCTGTAGAATGTCAAACTGCCATAAAGGGTTACATTGATGGAAAAGTGCAGTAAATATTTAAATAACAATCCATGACTTCTTAAGTAATTGTAACAATCTTGATGTTTTACTATGGAACAACTAGATGAAGTGCACAGTGACATTAATAAAGTAGAATCATCGATAAAAGTAGATGTATCTTCTTCATTAATATCAGAATCAACGACTGATATTATAAAGAATGTGCATGATATTCCAGAAAATCAAAAAAAAATAAGTCACAGGAATGTACAGATAATACAATTCAAGATGGTTTAGTAGTAAATAAATGTGATGTAACAGATTTAAATAAAAACAAAAAAAAATTTTTAAAGTAAGGAAAGTAGTGAGACAGAGAGCATAAAGAACGCTGCGATTAATGAAGTAGAACAAGAAATAATAAATAAGGACCCACAAATTGATGATCAATATAAAAAAAAAAGATGAGAAATTTCAAGAAGAGCAAGCAGAGAATACAACTGAGATTGGAGATCATTCAAGATATGCAGGTGACACATCTTTAGATAAAGAAAGTACGAACGATGTTGAAATATTTAATACAAATGAGGGTGAACAAAACATTGAGAAACACAACGTTTGTACAGTGTTAAATATAGATACAGTTAGTGTTACTAATGCTCAGTGTCAAGTATTAATTAAAACACTTGGTGAAACTTTTGATGATAAAGCCCAAACATTGCATGTCACGGATACAGACACAGATTTGTCTGAACTAGTTGATAGTAGTTCAGAAGTAATGGTACTGACTGTAGAAACTACTATATATTAATGATATGAATGAAAGTACAGAAGAAAATATTGTTTTAACTGTACATGAAAAGGATGCTGTTGTAAATTCCAATGAAGAAAAAAAAAATGTTTCTGCAGAACAAAAAGGAATGAAGAACGCTGAAATTGTAAATGAAGAATTTAATTCGATAGGTTAAGCACGAGAAAGTGATGGAACAGTTATAGAAGTAATTTCAACAGAAATTGTGGCCCAAGAAGTTTCTGAAAATTGTAGCCAGAAATACAATTATGACATATTAAATCATACAAAGACAAGAAACGATTCTATAACTCCTATTACCTCAGGAGTAATTAGTGATCTAGAAACTGCAGATGACATTGATATTAAAGAAAAGAATAACAAGAAACAACAAATGGAAATGGCAAGATTGATCTTTTGATAGTTCATATAAAATTAATGTAGAAAAGAAAATTATTCATAATAAAATTGTCGTACTTATACATGTTGCTAATACAGAAGGAAGGAATAAATCTATAAGTGAAGCAGATAAAGTGCGCATAACTAACAAAAGAAGTGTCATTCAGGATATCTTTGATGATTGGGGCATTGAAAATGCAGAAGATGACAGTCAGTCGGTATCTAAAGCTCCAGATACTGTGGAAATTGAATTGAAAAGTTTACTAAATGACACAAAAACACGAACTATAGAGGAAAGCACAGTTGTACTGGTTGAAGAAGAAATTACATGCATGGAAAAAGAACCAGTTGTAGATGCTGAAAAGGCTTTAGAAGTTGCTAAACAAAACAAAGAAATGCAAGTATCAAAGGAACAACTGGATAACAATCAAACTATAAAGAAACAACAAGATAGTATAAAACCATTACTCAAAGACCACTAACTCATTTTATATCACAGGCTGTTAGAAAGTCTACAAAAGATTCAACACGTGATACTGCGGCATTTCGTCAAACTTAGCAAATTATCCCTATTAATCGTAGTCGAAATTTAACCAGCCAACAACCTTCACAGGTTGAAATAGCAAAAGCATATACCACGACGAAGAAGAACAAGTACAAGTCGAACCAGTCAGAGTCCAACTCCATCGCTCCATACTGAGGAAACACTAAGATTTTGGAGGACCAGAATCAATCTAAAGAGGGGGGTATGTGACATTAATGAAATCTCACCTACATCAGTGATAATACATCGACACCCGACCTTCGGACACTTTTGGACACATCACCACCTTACCATCATAGCATACACCAAGGCTGTGACGCACCTCCGTCCACATCAGAGATAGGATATGGACCCCCGACCTTCGGACACTTTTCTACATCATAACCTACACCTATCCCCTCAACATCCTAAAACCAAAACGTATATAAACCGAGACTTCACCCAGCTCGGGCAGTTCTTGTTCCTCTTCTAGTTGCTGTACTCATACAACCCCTATTCTCCGGTTCGGTGTTATTTTGTAAGTGTTTATAATAAAGTTTTATAAAGGAAAATAAGTAGTTGGGTTACGACTCAGCCTTCTTACTACCACCCAAGTACCAACTTTACGTGACAGGAGCCGCCTCGGACCTAAGACTGATAATATAGGACTTGGGTTAAGTAGTAGAAAGGTAGTCGCGATACACTGTGTGGTTTTTAATAGTTCTTACACACGGTGTGTACGCGAACCTTTCCCACCAAACTAGATTAAGAGTGGGGCCGCTCCACTGGGATACGTCGCAAGAGAGGGTAGGAGATCCGACCGGCCTTGGATACAGTGTCCGGCCGTGGGAGGGAGGAATCCGTCTTCAATGTCTCTGCCATGTACATAGCTTTGTTTCCCCCTCCTTCCATTGTGTCTAAGGCATGAGCCTGCTAGGTAAGCCTTACCGATGTGTCCACTAGCAGGCTCTGGACGAAACACACTTTTTTTCTTCTTTTTCTCCGTCTTCCTTCATATATCCGTGATAATTGTAGGCTGCTGGCTGTAGATGTCGCTTGCCGGGGTGTAGTACTGCTGTATTTCCTTCTTATTTAGATGTCGTGGAAGAAAAATCGGACTTTGGAAAAGTACGAGGCGCCGGGATTTGAACCCGGGATCCGAACGTTTGTACTCTATGGCGCTAACCACTGCGCTGCCGTCGTCCGACACTAGTTGGTTTCGAGTGGTGAGATTTGCGTTCTCGTGTGCCGCCACGAGAGGAAATCTCAGTGTGGGTGTGCTTTCTGAACGAAGAACGCGGATTCGTTGTTCACACTTTTCGTTAGGAAAGTGAGGGTGCCCATTGATTATAGCCAACGTTAATGAATGAAGATAGGACGAGGAAGCCTCCTACCAACGTGGCTCGTGGGTGACATTATTTATTGGAAAAATAACTACCCGCTTTCTCCGTTATTTGTAAGAGTGCGCAATAAACCTAAGCATTGTTCTAAGGACCATCCATAAACCGAAAACACTTACAGGGTTAGAGATTCCTTCAAGCTATTAAGATTACGTCAAAGGATTCAGTTTATAGTATATAGTATGTAGTAGATCAGTATATAGTATATAGATATAAGTTTCAGACGGCGCACGGACCATCGTACGCGCCGTAACATAGAGAGTTATAAGAATATACATAAAATATAATTAAACATCGCAAAAGTAACTTAATTAGAAATGACTAGAATGTATGATGTATAATATAATGAATTCAAATTGTCTAAAAAATATTACAAATTTATAGAGATTTTACTATAAAATGCTTTTAACAGAAGCTGATACAGATATAGCATTTTCAAGCATTTACGAACATTAATGTACGAATTTGAAATTAGCAATATTGAAGCGCGGTACTCGGAAAGAAGAATGTACATGGATAATTGTATGCACTAATCAACGATACGGTTATAATTGCATGCTTGATAGAAAAATATCATCGTAAAATTGATATGATTTCATGGAAACGCGTCTAACTTGGTATCTCGAAAGTATCTTAAGCAAACTAATTAGCGTGCCTGTTATGTCTTTTAAAATGTAAATTAACATGTAACAAAGAAACCTTCATCAATTTGATTCGCTTCAAACTGCTCAAATAAGTAGTATAAATAATATTTGTGATAGATTTGGCATCAATTCCATGTTTCCTTTAATATTTGCCTTTAGAAAGTCCAATTCGTTTCACGATTATACAAATTACTAAAAAAATGTCTATATTAGTAATTTATTTATTTTGCATTAATCGTGACATGTTAGTTGCATTATGTTATATGTAAACTACCACAGAGGAAAAATGATAATCTTTCAGTTATTAGTTTTCTGATTTTAATGTCATTTTATGAGTACTTTAACACGAGGTACTTGTAAATGAAAACAACCAATTAGGTCTAAAAACATAAGCCTGTTACCAAAACTCTTATTAAATTGAACAAGCTTTTCAAAAATCGAACGTGTATATTAACGCGAACTTATTATTTGACTGATTTGACTGGCATCCGAAATTGGTGAGATCATATGAAATTTTGCTTTTCGCGGTTCGGTGTATAAGAACGCGTCACCGATTGCTCAACTTTCGATATAAAAAGCGGATCAAGTCTACCGGATTATCCTACAGACACGCATTAATTCGTAAGAGTTAGTCATCATCTGGATAATAATTATCTGAAGAAACTTTCAACGTGAAAATATAAAATTTTCATTGATTACATATTGCGTTCGCCATAACTGAAAAAATGAAACCTTCGATCTCATCTTTCTAATACACATTTTCTTTACCTCGTGATAAATAAATTCTTGGAAATTTAGAAAAATTTTCAGTGATCACTTTAAGGAATTTGACAAATTTCCAACGAGACTATGTGACACCGTTAGGTAAAAGTGATTCAAATGTAATAGCGATATTAAACGAGAAATCTATAAAGGTGTCATTAGAAATTCTAAGAATGTCTCTGCATCTTTATCTTAGGTATTACGCCAATAGTTTTCATTACCGTGATGTAATATTTATCATGCTTATTTTGTACGTAAAACGAATCGTTGGAATATTCCCGAAGCTAACGAAGCATTTCCCAAAAGTTAAACCGAAGAAATTAACGCGAATAGTTAAGTGAAATTTTTCCATTAACTTGCTCGCTCTTTTTAGAATTAAGGCTTACAAATTCTTAAACGTAAACGATAAAAATAAAAATTAATGTAGGAGAATAGAAAAATAATATGTTCCGATTTTTTCTCGTACAAAAATCGTCAGACTGATCCGCTTGTAATATTGTTACTTCTAAAAAAACACGAATCCTCCTTCGTGTTTTTTAATTGAATTATTATTAAAAATCAGATAATTATCGTTCACAGGAGTGATAGTGTTGATGTCCATTGAAGTGTGTCTTATGGTAGCAAGGCAACGACCAGAAATGTTGGTCCCTTCCGAATTCTTCGCCTTGCTTGATAGTCTGAGGAAGATTCTGGCCGACAGTTTCCGGCAGGAACAAAACCAGTGCAGCGCCAAAAAAGGACACCGTGCTGATAATGAGCATTGGAAATCCCTCCCAAATTGCAGCCTAATGAACAAATATTAATTTATATGAACAAAGGTTAAATACCATGAAAATCTGGTCAAAGTATTTCTCATTTAAAAAGTTTCATTAGAAAGTTTCAACCAATATAGTTTCATATCTTAAGTTATTCCATCATTTTTTATTTTAAATTTCAATTTTTTGATTAAAGATCAGTTAAAGAAAAGCGTTGGTTGCAACTTCCAAAACGGGCTTTCTAGAAAGTGAGAAATATTTTGATCAGATTTTTATAATATTTAACTTCTTCAGGAAACAACTTGTTTTAAGGTAAGAAAAAAACTATTTTACATTTTCATGAGAAAATTTACATGAGAGCTTTTTCATAATTTCTAATAGCGCTTATTGTATCTTTTGGAATAAATTAAAGAGAAGTTGAACGTGGATGTGCTTAGCGGTGTTTCAAAAATGTTGTAACAACAATAGTAGTATAAATATTTATTTACCGAGTCAGTGATATATGGCGCCAAAGAGTGTGCAACTATTCCGAAAATATGAATGAAAGATACGCCCTGCGATCTGACTGGCGTGGGCAGAAGTTCTGCTGCATACTGAAGACCAACATTGGCTGCCATGTTCAGACAGAATCGCGACAATATTGACATTACTAATTTCGCGAGCACTGGGGAATAAATTAAAAAATACAAAATTAATCCTGGATACACAACACTTGATTGTAAGTTTAATTAAAAATATAGTCCGATCGAAGCTTAATCAAAATCAAATTAAAATTTCACACAAACTTTAAACTTCTATAAATCTCCAAATTCTAGAAAACCAACATATAGAAAATTATTGCTTCTAAAATGTGCACACCTCTTTCAATTTCGCCACTAAATTAATTCCTAATAATTCCTAAATTCTAGTTCCATCAAAATAATTATTTTCCAAGATTAATACCTTCGAAGTTGCCAAAATTCTTTTACATTCATCATAAACTTAATTTCAGATTTTTCTCAATAATACGGCATTATAATCGTTTTAATTTTACTTTAATAAACAGATCGATATATTTACTGGAATGCAGCATAAGTTCAGCGATACTGAGTACACAGGTAATTGCCATCGTGAGAAATCCGCAGAGTCTACGACCCCATCGGTCGAGCAACAGGGCGAGTAATAACCCAGCTGGAAGTTCTGTGGCACAGGCGATCGAGAACGACACGAACACCGAGCTCTGGATAAGTTTTAATGAATACACGTGACCGTCGAACGGGATCAGGGTGAAACACCTACAAGATTGTATCGGTTATTTATGAAGGTTTTCTCGCAACATGAACTCGTATCTTATACTTGCCAGA
>NW_022885581.1:2500-5000 GCF_011952205.1 Bombus bifarius
CATTGTCAACAGTGGGACCGCGCGTGTGGATGTACCGCCACGTCTCTGCTGCACGATTTACCTGCACACCGTGCAGTCAGACCCAGATGAGACTCACGTAAGCGGGAGTTGAGGAAGTGTACCTCGGCGGCTTTCCCGACGGTCTCACCCTTGGCTTCAGGATCGTGGGTGCGCTACTACCCAAGGCTCCGTGGGGAAGACTTTGTCTTACACCACAGCAACCTTCCTTGCGGTGTACATAGAGGACTCACGTAAGCGGGACGCTTGTCCCGACGGTCCTCCCTGGCTGCGGGACCGTGGGTTTGCCAGCCCCCATAGACTCGCAAAAGCGAATCCTCCCTGCGGAGAGTAGATAGGGACAATTAGTTTGAGCGTATAAGGGCTCGGCTTGGGGCCGACCGCGCCATTCCTGGAGTGTAAAACTCATACTGGCTTCGCTCTATAGATGATCGGTATTTATTATCCACTTCCTGACGGCCACTGCCCGGGGAACGGCGCGTGGGTGGTCGGCGCGCGGCTTGGAAAAACCCTGCCCTCTCCTTTCGGGTCTTCGGACAAGTTGAACCTACCCTTTCGGGCGGCAGCTCGCTTAGCCGGCGCGGCGAGATGCGCGCACCGCGCCGCGCCGTTACCAGCGGGGGCCACGAGGAGGCGGAGCTGCCAGCGTGTTGCTCGGTCCCAGCAGGTTGGCTTTCCAGCCGATTATTCCCTGCACCGTCACAGTACTCATTTGCATGAGTACCGCCTGCACCGACGGTCGCAGGGGGTCTTTCCTAGATCTTCCTTGCCTTTTCCTTTTTTCGTGTTCTTTTGCTTTTGTGCTGTTTCTTGCTCTTTTATGTTCGTTTATATTTCGTTTCCCTGTTTAGAGTCCGATGTCGTTGGTCTCCGTGCCTCTCAGCGTCGCGGGTTCTTCTTCTTCCTCCTCTTCTTCTTCTTCCCCTCTGCGCTGTTCGGTCGGTCTCCGTGCCAGCTTTGTACTCTGTGTGTTGCTCCTGTCCCTGAGTATCGTCCATGTGGCGAGGGTCCCTCTGCCTCCCTCAGAATTCTCCTTCTCTTCTCCTCCTTTGTCCGCAGGACGCTCCTTGTGAACTGGAGGAAGTGGGGGTATACGTCCTTCGTTATAAACTCCCACTTTTCTTCTGGCCAGTCTAACTTTAGATCGCGTATCGCGTTCCGCAGTGTTTGACGGTCTTCTTCGAAGAGAGGACATTCCTCGAGGATGTGGTGGGGGGTTTCCTCATTGCCGCAGTCGCACGTGTCCCCTTCGCTCAAGCCGAACGTCTTGAGTTTGCTGTTAAAGTCCCCATGACCGCTGATGAACTGTGTCATATAGTGGTCGGGTCTTACCCAGCGATTCTCAAGCCTGTCCTTAATGCTGTCGAAGTACGCATAGGTCGTTCTCCCGTTGCTCGTGGTCTGCCAGCGTTCCTGCCACTTCTCTATTGTTTGCCTGGCGATTTCCTTTTTGCTTGTCGCGTCGTCTTGGCCTTTTCCCCATCGGTATTTCCTTACTCGGGCTTCGATGAGGAGTTCGATCGGGATGGCTCCGGCGATGACTTGGAGGGCCTCTGTTGACGTTGTCCTGTATGCCTTTGTCACTCGGAGGAGTGCCATCCTCTGCGATCTTATGAGTCTGCTCTTTGCTTTACCTTTCAGCAGGTCGCTCCAGCCGGCTGCGGCGTATGTGGTTATCGGTTCGTACAGCCCTTTGTACAGGGTACGCATGGCCGCGTGTCCGAGTCCCCACTTTGCCTTGGCCACTCTCGCAAGGCTGTTGAATAGTTTCTGGCACTTTTTTGTCGTCTCGTGTACATGCCTGTTTATTTTCAGGCCGCTTTCTAGGTACACTTCCAGGTATTTGATCGCCTGTTTCATTTTCATGCTTCTGCCATCGATCTTGATGATCGGTGGTTTCTCCGCATCCAGCTTGCCCTTGACGAGCATCATTTCTGTTTTCTCCGCCGACAGCGTGAGTTTCTTCCTGGCGCACCAGGTAGCAACGCGTGTGACTATATTTCGTCCCTTCTCTTGCAGTTCGGTTCTCGCGTTTCCTGCGACCAGGATCACTATGTCATCCGCGTACGCGATCGGTTCGCACTCTGTCGCGCTTGTCGTGAGTTCGGCTAGCAGGTCGTCGAATATTAGGTTCCAAAAGCTTGGACCCAGTACCGACCCCTGCGGGCAACCCTTCGTAACGGGCTTGCTGACCATGTCATTTTTCCCCGCGATTCGCACGGCTCTGTCCGAAAAGTAGCTTCTCGTCAGTCGATATAGATTGGCGGGGCAGTCTCTTCTCTTCAACTCGTGCATCACGTTGGGCCACCACACGTTATCGAATGCTCCTGATATGTCGAGCGCGATTGCGAGTACGTACTTTTCCTCACACATTCGCTCGACTATCTCGCGGAATTTTGTGATCGCGTCCACTGTAGATCTTCCGGGGCGAAAGCCGTACTGCCTGTCCGACGTTAAGGCGTGGTCGTGGAATATAGTTGCC
>NW_022885581.1:10000-14599 GCF_011952205.1 Bombus bifarius
GAGCAAATGGACCTTGTGCGCGAGTTAATTCAGACGCTAGCGCACAAAGCGGGGGAGCAACGACCGAGTACGGAATCTAAGGATGCAACGTTACCACGTTTTGACCCCGAAGGCGCGGGCGCCGATCCATCCGCGTGGTGTTCTCATGCTGATCTGATTTTGAAAGACCACCCGATGCAAGAGAGTGCGTTACTTTCCGCTCTAAATCGCGCCCTAAGGGGTTCTGCTGCGCATTGGCTTTCACAAATGGTACGCGGTGGAAAGCTTACATGGCCAACGTTCAAGGAACAATTTCTTTCGCGTTTTGGTGGCAGAGAGACAGCCGCTTCGGCGTTAATAAGGATATCCAGAGAACGACCGTCGGAGACTGAATCTCCGGGAGCGTACGGTAGTCGCCTCCGCTCCATGCTGCAGATGAAGTTGCAAGATCTAACGATGCCCGAAGTGATCAATGCCTTCGCCCTTTATATGCTGAGTTCACAAGATCGACGCTTTCGGCGACTAACGCTCGCGAATAATATCAGGACGGAGGACCAATTTCATGATGAAATGAGGATTCTCCCTTACAACGATCAGCCGACATTTTCGCCAAGAAATTCACTAACGGAACCTGAAGCTAAACGCAGCAGGCTATCAGTTCCTCGGATTAAGTGCTACCGCTGTGGTGCTCACGGGCATAGGAGAACGGAGTGTCGCCTGCAAACACAAACGGGGAAGGAGCAGGATATACGAAACCCGAAGGAAAAACGACCAGCCGCATCGTCGAAGGTGACCTGCTTCAAATGCCACGAGGAGGGACATATCGCGCCTAATTGCCCATCATCGCGGAAAAGAAACTACGATTCCATTGACGAACGCCGGATCGACTCCTGTGTAGTAGAAGCTCCGGCTGGTAGATTAAGCCATCTGGGTGAGTCGTATCCATTTTACTTTGATTCTGGGGCCGAGTGTTCGTTAATCAAAGAGTCCCTAGCCTCGAAATTTTCGGGTAAAAGAATAACCGATGTGGTAGTGATGCGGGGGATCGGGAATACTTGTGTTAAGAGTACACTTCAGATTTTGTCCACTGTTCGTATTAACGATCTTACATTGGAGATAGTTTTTCATGTCCTTGCTGACGATTACCTAAAATACGACATCATGATTGGTCGCGAGATTTTGAGCCAGGGATTCGACGTAAATATCGCGCAAGATAGCCTTGTTATTTGTAAAACAAAGGTCGTTAACGCTTGTGGTAAAGTCGCGGAAGATGCGGTCAACATTAACGAGGTTGACACTGATGTGATCGGTAACTATAAAGATCGATTAATCTCTGTTCTCGAAAAATTTAAAGAATCATTCATTACGGGTTTCCCGCGTACTCGCGTCAGTACGGGCCAGTTGGAAATACGGCTAATCGATCCCAACGTCACCGTGCAGAGAAGCCCTTACAGGCTTAGCGTGGAAGAGCGAAGAATAGTACGCGAGAGGATAGACGAGTTAATTAAAGCACAAATTGTAAAACCTAGTAATTCGCCGTTCGCGAGCCCTATAATACTCGTGAAGAAGAAGGACGGCTCAGACAGATTGTGCGTAGATTTTCGAGCGCTGAATAAAAATACGGTCGCGGATCGGTATCCCTTACCCCTTATTGCTGACCAAATCGCGAGATTGCAGAGTGCGAGGTACTTCATTAGCCTGGACATGGCTAGCGGATTTCACCAGATCCCCATTCACCCTAACTCGACGGAATATACTGCGTTCGTTACCCCCGACGGTCAATACGAATACGTGACGATGCCGTTTGGGTTGAAAAATGCACCAGCCGTTTTCCAGAGAGCCATTTTCAAGGCCTTAGGCGACCTCGCTTATTCGTATGTCGTTGTTTATTTGGACGACGTTCTAATAATCGCCGACTCAATAGATCAAGCTCTAGAAAGGTTGCACACTGTACTAAACACTCTCGTAAACGCCGGATTTTCTTTCAATTTCGCTAAATGTTCTTTTCTGAAGACGTCGGTACTTTATTTGGGATATGTAATTCGTAACGGAGAAGTTCGTCCAAACCCGGGAAAAATACAAGCTTTGAATTCTTTACCTGCACCGTCGACCGTCACACAGCTTAGGCAGTTTATAGGTTTGGCCTCTTACTTCCGAAAATTTATTCCTAAATTTTCGCAAGTGATGAAACCCTTGTACGCACTCACTTCTAGTAACAAGCACATAACTTGGACGGACAGGCACGAAAAGATAAGACAACAGATAATTTCCGTTCTGACCGACGCGCCGGTGTTAACGATATTTGATCCCAATCGTCCCATAGAGCTACATACCGACGCTAGTTCGGAGGGGTATGGAGCTATTTTAATGCATAGAGTCGAAAAGGAAAACAGAGTCATCGAATATTATAGTAAAAGGACCAGTCCCGCGGAATCTAGGTATCATTCGTACGAACTGGAGACACTAGCAGTAGTAAGCGCCGTTAAGCATTTCCGACACTACTTACATGGACGGAAATTCTTAGTAGTTACGGACTGTAATTCTTTGAAAGCTTCCAGCAACAAAGTAAACTTAAACGACCGGGTTTATAGGTGGTGGGCTTATTTGCAAACATTCGATTTTGACATCATGTATCGAGAGGGTAAACGAATGGCCCACGTAGATTTCTTTTCGCGAAACCCCGTAGACTTGAATCGCCGTATGATAGACAAGGTCGCAGAGAAAGAGATTAATCTGGCCGAGATCTCCGAAGACTGGCTATTAGCGGAACAACGTCGCGATCCGCAAATCTCCGAAATCGTTAATAAATTACAGAACGAAGAGCTCGCGGAAGATATCGCGAATACCTACGAACTGCGATCCGGTACACTTTACCGTAAAATACAACGAAAGGGCAGAACCCTTTGCTTACCCATTGTTCCGAGAGGTTTTAGATGGTCCGTCATCAACCATGTGCATCAGTCAATTATGCACTTAGGATGGGATAAAACGCTCGAGAAGCTCTATGAGTATTATTGGTTCGAGGGAATGGCGAAGTATGTTCGCAAATTTGTCGAGAACTGCCATGCTTGTAGAGTTTCGAAGGCTAGTTCAGGTAAAATACAGGCTGAACTGCATCCTATACCTAAGACCGGCATACCGTGGCATACGGTGCATATGGACATAACGGGCAAGCTGAGTGGCAAGAATGACTCGAAAGAGTATGTCGTCGTCTTGATCGATGCCTTTACGAAATTCGTGCACTTATATCACACACGCAAATTGGATTCGCTCAGCGTTATCCAGGCACTTAAGTCCGCCGTGTTTTTGTTCGGTAGTCCCTGTCGGATAATAGCAGATCAGGGTAGATGTTTCACGGGCCGGGAATTTCAAGAATTCTGTGCAAGCAAACAAATCAAAGTTCATTTGATCGCGACCGGTGCAAGTAGGGCCAATGGGCAAGTAGAACGTGTTATGAGCACGTTAAAAAATATGTTCACAACGGTAGAAACGACCGGGCGTTCATGGCAAGACGCGATCGGGGAGATGCAATTGGCTTTGAATTGCACCATCAACCGCGTAACCAAATCGAGTCCTTTAGAGTTATTGATTGGTAGAGCAGCAAGACCGTATGACTTATTACTACCTGATAACATCGAGGAAAAAGAAATAGATATCTCTAGTGCAAGACAACAGGCAATAAAAGAGATGGAAACTAGTGCTAGGTATGACAAAGAGAGATTCGATAAAACCAAAGCTAAAGTAGTTAGGTTTAATCCTGGTGATTTGGTACTACGCCAAAATGAAGAAAGGAACCAGACAAAATTGGATCCAAAAGTCAGGGGTCCGTTTGTGATATCGGAGGTCCTGGAAGGAGACCGATATACCTTGAAAACACTGGATGGGAAAAGGTCATACAAGTACAGTCATGACAGGTTAAGGAAAATGCCGGATAGTCGCATCCCTGCGGAGTTGGATGTCTGTTGTGATGACGAGAACAGTGACCATGGCGATGTGAGTACCCCGATCCCAGAGGATCGTAGAATTATATGAGCCCAGGTGCGGCCATGGGACGGAGTTCAGTGCGGTCAGGCACTGGGAGTGACGATGTCACGAAGCTGGGAGCCGGTTTAGGACCGACAGCGACGATGTCACGAAGCTGGGAGCCGGTTTAGTACCGACAGCGACGATGTCACGAAGCTGGGAGCCGGTTTAGTACCGACAGCGACGATGTCACGAAGCTGGGAGCCGGTTTAGTACCGACAGCGACGATGTCACGAAGCTGGGAGCCGGTTTAGTACCGACAGCGACGATGTCACGACGCTGGGAGCCGGTTTAGTACCGACAGCGACGATGTCACGAAGCTGGGAGCCGGTTTAGTACCGACAGCGACGATGTCACGAAGCTGGGAGCCGGTTTAGTACCGACAGCGACAATGCCACGAGGTTGGAGCTGGTTTAGTACCGATAGCGACAATGTCACGAGGTTGGAGCTGGTCTAGTACCGACAGCGACAATGTCACGGATTTGGAGCTGGTCTAGTCCCGACAGCGACGATGTCACGAAGCTGGAGCTGGTCTAGTACCGACAGTGACAATGTCACGAGGCTGGAGGCGGTCTAGTGTTGACAGCGATCGTGTTA
>NW_022885582.1:0-20973 GCF_011952205.1 Bombus bifarius
AAAAATAAAAAAAGAAAACTTTATTTTTTTTCTAACATCAATACACTTTACAATCTACTTCCGAACTCTAAGACTGACTCTTATGATTTTACTTTCGATCGGATCCGATTACTTTCTTTTGTCATCCCTCAACATCCCCACCGTCCATGCATTTGCTAGGCGTCCGCGATCGTTGCCACGTGCTCTTTCTTCTAGAACCTTCGGTGGAAGGACCGTTGGGATGTTGATGGTTCGTTCATGATGGTTCAGCGATATACATTGTCGCCGAGTGCCGCCACATCTTTATCTCTATCGTCAGTCCGTCGGATTTGAAGTATGCCGGTCGTGACATGCTCTTCGGGCCACACGTTTTATGATACAAGACCAGCAAAATGATCAATGTGTAATTTTACATATCTTACATTTTTTCCAAATGAAATATTGTTTTTATTAAACGTTTAAAACCTCAGGCAACATTTATTTCATCTGATTTCAGTTTTACAAATATATATCTATAATACATATCTGTATAAATTACGGTCTGGTTATATCAAACAGGGACCGACACTCGCTAGGGAAAACTGCCCAAAAATTGAATCGTAAAAACCAATATGAAAGACAACAAATTTCTCGTTCTGCGGAACAAATAGAAATGAGCAGAGTATCTTTATCTTTATCTGAGACATTCAAAGCGTATCACGCATACGCTAAACCTGAAGAAAACTTTCTTGTCTTCCATGTTCATTTTTCCCTTTCCATTTCCGAACGGTTTCTTCTATATTTATTTATATGTTCGTGATTGATGCTATTGACAACATACAACTAAGGGGAAATACGAATAGTAATAGATAGATGTATAATTCATTATGCAATTTTATAGAATTAAATCTTATTTATCTTCAGATATAAAAACTATATTTACCAGCTGAAACACTAACGCATATGCAGTATAATATAATCTACTTAACAATCTCGTTTTAGTTATAATATGTGATTAATTCTTTTGCTATTTCGCTATAAACAGTTTCTTGTGCATACAATATTTTTTTATAGTATTCTAATATATTGTTAGATATTGTAAAGAAAGTAAAATACAGTTATTGAAGTTTGGGAACATTCAATGTTAACCTTGCTTCAAAAAATAATCTTTCGAATGAATGGGGAATAGATTTTTAGTATTATAGTTGGTATAATGTCATCATTGTTTACAATGTGTTAGAGTTAAAGAAATGAGACAAATTAATATTTCAGAAGCAAATTCAATATTTAAATGATGTTATTTTAAAATGGCAGATGATATGAATGTTCTTTTTATACGAGGAAATGGAAACGTATGTATGGTAATTTAACATTATTTTAGTACAAGATTTTAGCATAATAGTAATTAACAGTATCCACTACCTTTTAGTCAATTTTTGAAAAATGACATATATGATAATTTGCAATAGTTTGATAATAAAATACTTGTATCAATATTAATAACGTATAATTTGCTATCTCAAAAGGATACAGACACAGCCAATGATAATGTTTGGGATGATAGTGCATTAATAGAAGCATATGATAAAGCAATAAATTTAGCAAAAGAAGAAGTTATCAAGCGAATGGGAATGGATGTTGGAAATTCTCAACCGAAAGAAAACCTACAAAATCTTAAGCAGCCTAAACACGCAAGTAAATTACACAAGGTTGTGATTTTGATAGAATATTACAAATTTGATACAGAATATTATTAAATATATTGATTAAGAAGCAAATTATTTTATTTTGCTATTTACTTATATTTATTTGTATACACATCTTTTCTCTATAGAAATGGATCATAGGAGCACCTTATCGTGCAATATACTCAGAGGATGGAGAAATTTATGAAGCTATAATATCAAAAATTTACGAAAACAATGGCACGTGTGTTGTAAAATTTGTAGGTAATACCTTTAGCATGATGGTTATGTCAATTAAGAAATGTACTAAAAATACATATATATATATGAAGTAAAGGCTTTCGCATAGTCTATCACAGTGTCATTCAGCAGGTCCTTAACTGGGCAGGAGTACCTGTCAATGTCTATGGGGAGACCCGTGGGATATAGGGTCATGAACCATAAACATGCATGTTACTTATTGTTCATTATTAGCTGCTTGGAATATAATTCTCCTCATTAGACGAGTGATTATTACTACATATATCAAGGCAAACATTTATACATATACATTTATGCACGGGAAATTCTAATACATTGCCTGTAAGGACAGTAACTGAATGGCACTCAGTAATTCTATTAAATGACAAAAATTTCTTTTACTCTGTGTTTAGGCTATGGTAATACAGAGAAAGTCGAGTTGAGTTCTCTTTTAGAATCAGAAGGTTTGCAAAGTCAAATAGCACAACAAAATAAAGCTTTGGAAGAGAAATTCAATGAAGAGAACGATGAGACTTGTGAGACTAATTTTTCTACAAATGTAAATTCGAAAAAATATAATGTAGAAAAAATGGATTGTGACTCTGAAGAAGCAAATGCGTATAAACATCACTTCATACCGGGACCATCTTTCAATTCGATGACTGATATAATGCCACCTGCACCTCCTTTACCACCACAATTAATGGCCAAGTAAGTACAATTTAAAAATTCTAATGGAATGCTGAATACTTCTAATATTAATAAGTAATTTGGAATAAGTTTAACATTTTATTTGGAAAAAAAATACGAAATTTTAATAAAATGTACTAGATTACCAGATAATGATACAGACGCACTTTCAAGTATGTTGATGTCATGGTATATTAGTGGTTACATGGTATATTACACAGGTAATTATTTCATATAAGTATTTTATTGTATATTAAATTTTCAATGGACTATGTTATTTCTTTTGTAGGTTATTATCATGGTTTGAAACAAGCAAGAAACAATCAAGAGAACAGGAAGAACTGTTGATTATATCAATTTTTTCAATAACAATATAACAATAATATAAGATATAATAAAATATAAAACTCATTGTATTTATTTACTTCAATTATTTGAAATAAAGAACAGCTTTATTTTCATATAAGACTTTAAGACTTTTTTAAAAATAATTACTAAGATAAGAAAACATAAAAAACATATTTTTGATAAAATACACTCACATATATATGTCGGGTTATCATTAGGATTTAAGGCGCGTAATGATCCTTCGTTTGAATTAGCCATTGTTTTACGAAACAGAGAATATATTTACGCGAATAAACAAGATTTTAGAATATTATGAATAATGAGTTTAATAAATAATAAGATTAACAAACGATAAGTTTAACTAATAATTAGATTAAAGATTAATAAGTTTAACGAACAATAAGAGGAACGAATAATTAGCCATTGTTTTACGAAACAGAATATATTTACGCGAATAAAAAAGATTTTACGAAATATTATGAATAATGAGTTTAATAAATAATAAGATTAACAAACGATAAGTTTAACTAATAATTAGATTAAAGATTAATAAGTTTAACGAACAATAAGAGGAACGAATAATATGTCTTACGAATAATGAATTTAACGTATAATGAGATTAACGATTGATAGGTTTCACGAATAATGAATTTAATTAACGCTATTAACAATGTTCCGGGGTTCAAACGAATCCACGGTCAACGGGATAACTCTTTACTATGTGTAGAATAATTTTAAACACAAAATACAATTGCTGAGACACTCGGTAAATTGCTCGATGTATCACTTTCCAAGGCGATCACACGAATGAATATCTGATGAAAATCTTTTTCGCTATACGACTGCATTTGTTTGTTATATGCTCGCTGGAAACATCGAGAAGGTTCCAATCGTTGTTGCTAGGCAATTTCTGTCAAAAGTTTGTTGTATACTCTTTGGAAACATCGAGAAAGATTCAAACGCCGTTACTAGGCAGTTTCTGTCTGGAGATTGATTCCTAATACAACGTGTGTCCCATTATATCGACATCTCTAAAGTACAATTCTATGTGATTTCTAGGGAGAACAATACAACCGATCCACACCTTCGTCAGGCAAAACGTTTATCCCGTGACCGTGGCTACGTTCGGCGACCAGTTGTCACCTCGAACCCACTTTCGCTTTCACAAATATCAAACAATTACAAATGACAATTGCTTAATTACAGTTATGATAAAATCTAGGCTAAAGCATTAGAAGGCTTCCTCAAAATTGCAAAGGGAAGGCTCCGGTTTTCCTTTCATCTCCGACATATATAATACAAGGATATAATACAACCGAACATTTTAAACTTAGCCTATAGCGCGTGCGCGCACACACACGCACACACATGACACACATGACACACATGACACACATGCGCGCACACACATGCGCGCATACACACATGCACACACATGCGAATGATTTCTCGAACGATAATCCATTTATTTATATTTTTCAATATCTGTCCTTACGATTGCGTATTTATTTGTTCCACGTATCATATTTATCTATTTGCATAACTGTAGGTGACATTTTTTTAAACAATTTTGCTAATATTTCATAACTTTTTAATTCATATTTCAAAGTGGTAACAGGTGTTTCTTTCTTTTCAAGTCTCCTCCATATCGGGCTTATTTCTAGTAGCCACGCTTGCTTACAAAGCAATTTTATATCTGCACAAGAATATCTTTCAGTACATTTTACTATGTGGTTTACAATATCTGTATTTTCTAATAAGTGGTTGCTAAGGTATAATTTGAATATACCAAGTCGAGCAACTTCATTGGGTAATGATACGTATATTTGCTTTTCGAGACGCCTGAGTAAAGCTGCATCAATGCCCCTAATAACATATTTACAATAAATATTATCGTTCTATTATACTAATAATAATGAAGGAATACTTCAAACAACACAATAACATATTTGGAATTTGGAGAAATATTACGATATTTTCTACTTAGAAAACATTGAAATAACGTGATATACGTACCAAGGGGAATTAGTTGTAGCCAGAAGAACTACATTAGAATTCTCATTAGACACTAATCCATCCAATCTAGAAAGAAGTTCTGATCTGAATCTCTTTGCAGGTTCAGACAATATACAGTCTCCTTTATTTGTGGCGATCCAGTCAATCTCGTCGATAAAAATAATTGTAGGCGAATGACTATAGGCAAGTTCAAATAAAACCTGTTCAGTTTAACAAATGTATTATTCATTAAATATTATATTCGAAATTCCTTAAATTCATTGCCTCATCACGAATATGATATCATTTCGTTTTCCAAACAACTATTCTATTTATATATAAATGACGAAAAATAAAATCAAATCTTTTTATACCTAGACAAGTCTAGTCTCCTTCATAGACAAAGGAACAAAGAAACTTACATAGACAAAGCAACTTACACGTATATACTTCTCGGAATCGCCTCTCCATTTGCTGACCAATGAGCTGGCAGTTATGTTAAAAAAAGGTGCAATGGCATTCTGTCGCGACTGCCTTCGCTAACTTCGTTTTCCCTGTTTTGTATATTTCTTGTAAACACGTACAGAAATGAAAAGAATACCAGGTGGGCCGTACAGCAAAATACCTTTCCAGGGGGAAAACGGGCTATCAAAAAAGATATGATACTTAAGGGGATACACAACGGCCTCCTTAACAGCGGTTTTACATTCCTCTAGGCCTATAACGTCATCCCAATGTACATTTAATTTGTTTACTATGATCTCCTGTGACGATACAAAGATAAAATGGCGTCTTCTCTATATTAAGTAAGTGTTACGTAATTTGATATTTGAAGCGTTACTGAAATCACGTCATCGTCGATATACGTTGGACGGTTTATCGACGGGAATTTTATCGTTTAAAAGGTTTACGATACGTATATTAATCGAAAATAACTTACGCATGAGATGTCCTCAGCAATCTTTCGTAATTCCGGATTATCTGAATAAAGCTTTTCAATGCATTTCAATATCTTCGATTGCATGGATTGTTCCATTGGGACGTTAAATAGCTCTTCTGATGAACGTCCATCACTCTCATTGGGGAATAGTGACGTCACTGTCATTGCGAGATTAATATGATTCGTATTGTCATCAGTTATCTTCTGCTGTAGATTCGTCTCTTTCACAGGCTCACTTCTCGCTTGTTTACTAATAGATTTGGCTTTTGTCTCAATACTTCTACAAACACTGGATCATATTGTAATACGATACGTTGAATACGATACGTTGAATACGTTGAATACCGTTTAATATCGTTAAATAATTTAAATTCTTCCGTTTTGCTTGCATTTGTCACTTCCCTCGTCATTTCCCTTCCAGTTATTTTCTTACACAATATGGGATATTTTTGAAATTTCATCTTGTAATAATTTTCATACTCTACAACGATAATTTCCAAATCGATGTTGTCGCAGACCCGATGTTCGGGAGATAGACGAGCTTCCCGGAATAATACATCGCTAATGTCTATATACCTAAAAAAATGTAGTTTTTAATTAATTATAGTTTTTAACTGA
The DNA here is from genome assembly GCF_011952205.1 of Bombus bifarius. NCBI lineage: Eukaryota > Metazoa > Arthropoda > Insecta > Hymenoptera > Apidae > Bombus > Bombus bifarius. The sequence goes on from NW_022885582.1 coordinate 6,475, forward strand.
TTAAAAATATTTTTCGCAATGACTGAACACTATAAGATAACCATCAAACAACTGTTTTATCTCTAGGTAAGACAGGCAAAAGAATGCATTTACTATATAAATCCTCGAAGATAATTTCTTGTCTTCTGCTCTTTAATTTCCAATTTTTAGATGGATAAGAATAATTTGAATTTATATTTCATATATTTGTTTATAACTAGTTAATCTACATTATCGATTGAGTTATTCTTAACTACTGAATTACCGATGTCGAATTTTCAAATTTGGCTTCGCCTTCCCTTTCCACGATGTCCACTGATTTCTATTTCGATTGGTCACTGACACTATTCAAAAAAATTGGAACTAGGAATATATTTTAATTATAATATACTCACCCATTGTGTTCCAAATAATCACATACAAGGTATAATATGTTCCGATGACGTTCCGAAATACGACTCTCCTCCTAATATAATTATTTTTTCATTACAATAATATAAGTTTTTTCATGTAATTTTTTGTTACATTTGCGAATTCAACGAGTTACACATGATTTTTCATGAAACACGAACGTTAAAAATATTTGATACAGCCTAATTATAAAAATTGTTAGAAGCAAAAGTCATAGATACTATGTGCGAGTATCGCATGAAACGAACAGCTATTAAGAGAACTGCAGCAATATTACAAATCAAATAACAAAACACACTCGTCTGTGACATGGAAATTCTAAAATCTAAAATCTAGAATATTCCTTACCTTTTTTCGCAGATTATAAAATATCTTATTCATACTACCTTGCATCGATAAATCACCGTTCATAGTGACACTTTCAAATCGCCTATCGTTTCTCAATGGATACGAGAATTTCCGTTTATTACTTTAAAAACAACCCGTCCATTACGTTTCTGTTAAAAAATTCTTTCAACTCCGTTGAAAACCGAGCATCAAACAAGAGACAAACGATTTGTTGCCATGGAAATGTTTGGTTCACACATAAGCACCGCACAAATATAATGATAGAATAGCTGAGTGTGTGTACTGTATAGTAAGATGGATGCAACGTGGAAATAGAAAGAGAACACCATGTATAGATACTTCCTGTTCTTGTTTAATCAGGCATGCACACTAGTGGACACTGACGCTGCTCGTATACCCCTGTTACATATTTCCTGTACAAGTGCGCGTCATTAGACAAGGACGGAACATCCTCTCTCTACTTCTCTATCGCGTTTTTAGTTCGCTCACGCGCTCTGTACTTATATCTATTACATTTCCACCATAAGCAGCGGCCGTGCAGTGACTTACAAAAGTTCCGAACGGTTCCATCCTGGGCGGACGGTTAATTGCGTTCGGTACTTCGAGGCAGGAAGGTGAGTACAGAATCGCTCCTCTTAGTACTCTTATTAGAAGTGTTATCATCGAATATAAGTTTTTTCAATAAATTCTTATCGTTTTACAATCTTTCTAGAATACAATGACGTCAGCAATCGATCATTTTCGCGAATTTATTGTAAATTAATTGGGGGAATATCTGGAGTTCTTTATCGGTTTCGACTGTAAAATCAGCAACTATTCGAATTTTTCATTCATAATTGTGACGTTTTCGACTCTTCCGTTGCCAAGACCCTCTTGAGAGATTTTTGGCACGTTCCATCACCCTTGTTAAACGAGTGCACATTGGTGGATATATTGATTTTAAAAACCAATACGTGAACGAGGTTTATTATCTCACTGGGACAAAGAAATCCGTTTTATTCGCGAATTTTCCGTGTTTCTTCTTAATTTTCGTGAGTGTCTGGCGCGGAGCATTATTTGAATGAACTTTTCATCGTTCAGATTATATTTCGTTTAAAAAGATTGAAATTGATGTCGAGAAGAAATGAAACAAGGTGCTCGGGCATTCCATCGTTTCCCGGGGAAAGAGAAATATGAAAAAAACGGTCGTTCTTCCTTCTGCCATTTTCGTCCATTACCAAAATGGTATGACCCAAATGTCCCGGGTCATGAATCAATCAAGCGAATTTTGAATAATTTTTGAATAATATCCAGTTAATAATTTGTGAAACAAATTAATTTCATTTTATCGTTGGAAACAAATTAGTTGGATTTTTCTTTCTTTAGCAGTTTTCGCCGGAGTTGACCTGACGTGCTACTTCAGTTTCCATCTTCGCTTCTCGAAACTTCCAACGTCCTTGGTGTTGCAGTCTCCTTGCCCAGGTGAGTACATAGCTTCTAGATACTCGTCGCTGTTCATCCTTACGAGCCTCTCGAGCTTTAGTTGTCAATTGTTATCGTTAAAGGAAGAGAAGCTCGCGACAGATGTTATCGAACAAATCGTTTGTTCTCGAAAAGTTCGAACTTGTTCGTTGCGTTTGAATATATATGGACGGACTCCATTTTTCATGACATCTTCATGATTTGTCATGTCGTGAGTATAGCTTCTGACTACCATATGTTTGTGATTTATGTGAAATTTGACCACTATACCGTGATAGAAAAATATTTCCAATGAATTATAAATATTTTACATTGTGAATTATAAATATTTGTTACAAATTATATCGTACTTGAGGTGAAAATGAACCATATATCTGCTTATGGAATACGAGGTAGTAAATCATTCGAAACATAATAACGATTAATTAAGCACATATACAATAACGTTTACGAATGAATATTGCGAATTATTGTATGGCTTTAATGCGGTATTTAATGTTTTGATTGCGGTCTTTGAAATGGTATCATAGGTGCTGATATAATATCGCGCGAAAAAGGAAAGACCAGTGGTTAATATTGCAGGTGCACCAGTGCGTTGCGCTCGTCGGGGGTGGTTTTGACGCCGGTGCCGAGGAGAGACGCAGAACGTGTTCGATCGACCCGCGAACGTAGCCCGTGCTCATACTGCGACAGAGTTCGTTTCAGTTAGGCTCAGTCGCTGTTTGTCCGTCGACAGCGTATAGTCGCGTCGGCCTACGATTCCTTTTTTCTTCTTGTTTCTTGCGAACTCTCTCGCAACAGCCGTTCTATACGTACGCCGCCAGTATATCGCGTGATCATCGTTCCCGTTGCTTCCCTTACCCTCTCACGTCCCTCGAAGAAGACCTCCCTTGGTTTTTTCCTTGTTTGGAGGGAATTCATCGCTCGGACACATGGACTGCGAAGCACGAGGGTTGATCGAGGCATCAGCGTGATGTACTTTTCAGGTTTCATATTTTCTCTATGATACTTTCTAAGGAGAATTTGGAAGATATACATTTTTAGGAAATAAAGGTTTTTATGGAGTCATCGATAGGTTAGAATTTAATTAACTCTCTTATAACAGGTATTCCAATTTTTTAATATATAAATTTAGTTTCCTCTATGGTGTTAGAGAACATAATGCGGGCATTTTATGATATAACGAATATATTCGTATATATTTTAGTTTATTCATTCGTCAAATTTCCCTAGTACGCCGGCCTGCAGCTCACATGCAGCACTTAGTAAAAATTTGTTTTGTTAGAGGTTGGCCATTCTTCTTGCTATAAAAATATCGTGAAGTCATATCATATGATAAAGCACCTTCTGAAAGCTAGATGCTCGATAACGAGCCTAATGATTCTCGGTAGTTTGTAATGTCAAGCTTTGAATTGGCGAGATCGCTCTGCTGTCAAACCGCCGTCCAGCGGCGACCATTCTTTAACCACGTTCAAGGGGTATATCACGCTACAGAAACCATCAAAGGGTTTGCAAGTTAGTTGCCTTTTAGAAGTGGGGCAGTTGGTTATTACATGTAATCCGTAGTTGCTGGCTGTTCTCCTTAGTCACCATACATCATAGAGACGACAGTTATAGTCGCCAGTTGTCCTTGCTAATGGTTGCTTGTTGTCGCTAGTTAGTTCTCGTTATCGTTATGTATTCCATCAATCACGCGAAATTTAACGTATGGGAATTTATTCTTCTTTATTCTTTCTGTAGGGAGATTTTTTAAGACGAGGAAAATATAGAATATTTTAAGACGACGGTAAGGTTTGAATTTAAGTAACTGTTTTATGATACAACAAAGTGGAAAGACGATTTAATTTTATAAAGTTTAAGGTAATTTTTTAAAAAACTTCGAATTTAAAAGATTCAAATAGATATCTTAAACGTAATTAAACCCTCCATATCGTAAGAAATTAAATGAAACTGCGCAACAAAGTTAATACATTTAATGTATTATTTTAAACATTTATTTAAAAACATTTATTTAAAATTGAAGTGTAGGCGTTGACGCGCGCGCGCCATTCGAAGCATTTGTCAGTTCGTTACATCTGCGATAAAAGTTGTAACTACGAAGAAGCTTAACATATGGTGCTTCTGAAGACGACAGTAAAAAGTATTAAGAGATTTTTCGAGATTTTTTCTTTTAAGTTTCCAAGTACTTTTTTTATTTAACTTCTTTTTTTTGCATTTTCTAACAATATTCGATAAATAGAGACGAAATATGACAGTTCTTAGTTCGGGGATTTATTGGTTCGAAAGTTACTTCAAAAGTGTTTCTGGAGTTCGTGCGGTTAATACTTTTAAACTACTGAGTACGACTTATTCCGTATGGCTGGACAAATCTTTGTTGATACTGTAAGCGTAACTGGTCCGGATATTGTCTTGTGGAGATAGAAAAATACACGAAGTATTGATTGAACTACATATTCTTTTAATTCTTTTTTAATTCTTTTAGTTCTTCATATATTGATAATAGAACGATATTCCGCTACTTTGAGCACAATATAGTAATGTTTAAATAAATAATAAAATTTACGCATTTCGTCTTCATGCGTCGATAAGAAAATGCAAAAAAAGTTAAAGAAAGATGATGCGCAGACGCGAAGTTTAGTCAGCAATAATATTTAAAACCTCTAAAATATATTGTACACATTTATTTGCAAATAAGCTCAATGAAATTAAACTGTAACTGTGTTTCCAATAATGTCTTCGATGTATTGCTCGCCATTATGTCGGATTAACAACTCTAAGTGATCGACCTTAATCACTAAATGGCGGCCGTGATTCAGTGGTATAGCTTTACATATGACGGACATCGCAGGCGCTTATAAGACGTCTATTGTGAAACGTTTCCAATAGCACCGTTTATGTGATGGTGAAATCTGAATATATATATATCGCTGAAATATATATCGCTTATCACTTGAGTCTGACACGATCGTTTTTAAATAGAATCACAATTTTTTATTCTTTACAAAATCAGTCTATAAAGATTATGTGCAAATAAAATAGATAAATAGATAAATGGTTGTACAAACTTATAAAACAGATATTACAAGTATATCTAAATAAATGATATATTTATAAATTGTAATATTTGATCTAAAGTTTAAATAAATAAAAGAGATACTCGTGACTTACAATAAAAGTATTTTTTTTCAATTTTTAAACAAAGCAAAAGTGGATAACAATTTTTCAAAATGTAAAAATCAACACAATGGTTGGTTTCTTTAATTAATCAATAACGTTTAAAGTTAATTAATGTCCAGAGTGGTTTGTACATTTTGTATTTCGCCGTATTTCAACGTTCGATGTGTAAATAAAACTTGATGCCTGAAATATCGAAAAAATAATTAAATCCGATCGTTCCGTCGAATTTGCAAATTGTATACTCGTGTAAAATCGAGTGCGCTTGTGTATGCTGATACGAAAAGTGGTAGTATATTTTTCTTTTTTCGATTATCGTTATCACTTTTTGTGTGGAAAAATTAATTCCGTGAAATGGAAGTGCAATCAATACGGCTTATCACGAAATAATAGCACAACGACGGTACATATTGGTATTGACGTCAGCTTCACAAAATTTCTCGAGTATCTCGGTCGACTATTTGGGTTAAGAATTCATTTTCAAGGTCCTACAAGCACGAGTATCTTATGGATATGAAATTTTCAGTGTACATTTTAATAACCATATTTCATATTGCATGCTGCGGTCCAAGAAAAATTCGCAGTTAATATTCTGCTAATCCCTGCTGCTTTTAAAGACCATAAGTAAGGTCCGTAAGGTCGTCCGTAAAGTTTAAAAGATTTCGAGTAGATTTGTATTACGTATTTTATCTTCTAATTTTTAAAGAGAGGGTCGTGTTTAATTAATTGAAAATGACGAAACTGTAATGGGACATTATTATCAAATATTAAACGTGGTTCCATTGGGTACTTTTATTGTCTTTGCGAGATATATATGCATTATACGTTGCTATTAGCAACGCGTAGCGATGAACGATGGAGAGCAGTACCTTCGTTATCTCGTCTCGGTTGTGTACATATCAGTAATGCACAGTACTCGTACTAAATATCTTACAAATTCCATACAGATTTTCAGATTAGTTTCGAATAATACCAACACGACCATGATAGTCACAGTACAGTATTAAATAGTGCCACTATGCATAATACACTCCTAAAATGTTTCTACAAATATATTTGTCCGAATATTTTTGTCAGCTACTATATCCTAACCACGATTTATTAAACAATATATAGATTTAAAAAAGAATATATAACGACATTACTTGTTTAGGCTAGATTGGTTTAACTTGTATAGTTTTAATAACTGTGTAAGATCAAACAAGAACTTATCGTTAGTTTGGCGAGATTTGATTACACGAAGCAACATAATTGCTTTGAAACTCAGGACAGAAAACAATGTCAACCGGTAGACGCGTTTGTCTGGTGAACGTGTAACGCGTGAATAATAGATAGCGACAATCACGCGAACGCTAGTTACAGCTGACTTGGCTTACATTGTAGCATTCAAACTAGAGTATACGAGCCGTAAGCGCTATTGAAAGTTCAAAGGCCGACTAGTGAGCTTCATCCTATCTCATTTTTTAATCAGGCGATGGATCGACGAATCGTATTGATTTCGAGGATTATTATAGTTCTGTGGGAATTTTAAAGCGTGGTTTGTCTAATCTTGTCTCGTTAGCTACAGACTCTTTGGCGAGCAGTCTGAAACTTGATCCAGTTTCGAGAAAATGAAAAATTCGTTTCTTCTCTTTGCTTCCCTGTTCCTTTTTTCCTCCTTTTTCCCTTTTTACATCGCTTTGTTTTACATCGCAATTTACATTTATTTGTAAAGTTTGAATCTCCTCGATATTGAAGATGTTGAAGCTGCAAGTATGTATTTCATTTTAATCCATTCGAGACCGTGATTTAATTGTAAGACGATACCTAGGTGTCGGTACGATCTGAATGTTTAGTTGGAATGATTCTGTGTTTTACTCTCTCCAGGGTATCCTTTTCATACTTTGATTTTAAATCGATGACAATCTTAAATAGTATGCCTCATATTTTTAAAATATAAAATTATATACTATGTTATTCTATAATGTATTATGTACAGTTATATATATATATATATATATAATAATTCTATATTGAAGAAAATATGAAATTAACATGATATATACATTACTACATATGTAATTTCGACCAATTGCGGGGAGACGTAATCGCGAGGAGAGACGTCAACGGGGGTCGTAAATCCCCGTTACGACTGTAGCAGTCGACACCACGAATTGATCGATCCCCTGATTTCCGTTGAGATAATAAGGGGTGATTGAGTTTGTATAACCCTGTGATTCACAGAGTTATAAATTATATATGTCCAACACTTAGACTACACTGATGCCGAAATAAATAGTTAACAACTTGTCGCACGACGATGCGATAGATATGTGCGCTAGAGCAGGGCTCTTATACTGGAAATTAGTGTATTAATGGACTTAGCACTATGATGTATTTAGGAGAGAAGATGTATGTTCGACCACACCGAGAACCGACAAAGATTTGCGGGAAGTATGCGACTCTCGCGCTATGTGCAGACTGCCGCGTTAGGCGTTAGTTTTTAGACTGACTGTCGCTCTTTTTTTAATACGGAAGAAAAGTTCGGCGTGGGTGTGCCCCTGTGCCTAAAGAACGCGGATTCGTTGTTCCCAATTTCGTTAGGAAAAGTGAGGGTAACGAACCGAGGTGTCGATTGGTCATGACCTGCATTACTGCTCGAAGGGATGAGTAGGGAGTCTCCTACCATCGTGGTGGATAGATGACTGTGTGCGTGAGAAAACCTAGCTTGTTTTATTACAGGGCTATTCGGATTTTCCTCATGGGTGCATACCCGCTTTCTCCGTGTTTTAAGTGCGACTAATAAACCCAAGGACCTCTCTAAAAAACCAGATGTGCGTCGAAAATACTTTTAGGCTTAAGAAATTCTTCAGGACAAACGGATTGACGACACATGGCGAAACAATACAGGAAAGTGAAAGTTCTGGTGGGCCCTTAGGTTTATTGAGGGTCGAAGTGACGTTACGCAGGTCGGTTGTTGTCCGGTCGCGCGGGCTGGCGTGCAGATGTTTTAGGCGGCGTAACAACATAAGTTATATATAAAATATGTATATTATACCCTTGCCTACTGACTGATATGAATTTCTTTCGGTCTCGAATGCGTTAAAAGAGAGCGCAAAGAAGTCGAAATTACTTATTGTAATTAGTAAAACGACCTGAGAGGCAGACAGATACAAGAAAGAAGGAATATTATATTAGCGGCATTATCATGTTTTTGCTCTCTTTAAGTCTTTCATCGAGACAGACAATCTACAGGTATTAATCGACCAATTTCTCCAAGCTGATAACTTCGAATTGATGTTTATATATAAGAAGTGTTATGTGTTAATCTGTCTAAATGTTTAAAAGGTGTTATAAATTAAATGTTGTTAAACGATACGTAATTGCCTTTTGATCGCAAATTTTACTATCAAGGGGTCTTTTATGTATGCGTAATCATTGTGAATTATAACAATTTATGTGATCGATATTAAAGGTGTTTAAAAGCATGTGTGTTTTTCTATATTATTATTTTCCTATATTATTATAGCATTCCTATATTATTATAATATCCAATTACATGTTGATACACAAGATATACAGATTATTATTTATAACGTTTTGGTTTTCTTAATTGAGTCATTCATTTAGTACAAATGATAAGAAATTAGTAATAATTCACAAAAAAAGGATATGGTAGTAGAAATATTATAAAAAAACATTTTCTGTTTTAGTGTAGAGTTACTCCTTCTTACAGACAGTGTCGTACAAATCTGTACGTCTCTGAGAAAATGTAGGTATCTGAGCCCTTACTTCCTCAACAACTTTTACATCTGATAGAAAAAAGAAACATACGAAGTAATAAGTAATGCTTACTAATAAATTCAACAAATACAGAGGAAGATGGCTAAATCGATAAATTAACGAGACTAAAAATTAATTACATCATGGATCTCTCGCTTTTAATTTTAAGCTGTAAATTACCGATATCGGTGACTGCCATATTCTCTTGAGTTTCCAAATCGTAAAGAATCTTTCCCCAGGGATTGGTCAACTGTGTATGTCCCCATGCGACGTAACTTGCTTAAGGAACACGAGCCGGTGATATGCAGGCAACGTATAATTGATTATCATTCGCTCTGAAACGCTGAAGTAATGACCAGTGCAGTGGTCCAGTGGTCATATTGAATGCCGCTGGATATATCAGCATTTGGCAACCTAACCCGGAGAAGCAGGAAATATGAAGCCACCGAATACCAATTAACTTCGTAGTTGCACGGTTCACATTCCATCATTTCTGAATATGCGAGGACAGTCCTCTTATTGTGCTTTTAATTATTTTATTTGTTTCATTTTCAGCAAATATACTGGTTTTTTAAATTAAGCTTCTTTTTATACAGAGTTACAGATTATATTAATTTTATATAGAATATATTTAAGAAAGATATTTAATTTTTTGCTAGTTAAGTATTGATCGATTAAGTTACTGTACCTTTGTTCCGATAAATGCGTGCCATTTCCTCGAATCTAATATCATAGCAAATGCCAATACCTATTTTGCAGCCCTCCACATCGAACGTCGTTAGGGAGTTACCAGGACTGAGTGAATCACTCTCTCGAAAAGTAATCTTATTAGGAATGTCGATGTCGAATAGATGTACCTAATAAAATAAAAATGTAGTCGCTAATTCTATTGCTGCAACTTTTGTAATTTAATATCAAAGTTACCAACTCCTAAACTTTAATTATTTTTTATTTAATAACTGACAGCGTTTTTATCACTTTCTTTTATTTAAAAATCTTATCATTTAATAATGTTTAAAAAGGAGAAAAAATAAGTATAATAATATTTTAAGTATGTGAAAAATTTATACAACAACAAACACATTACAACAAAAATGGGCGTTTCCCGTATCATAACGTATTTTATAAACCGTAAATTATAGAATTGGTTATAGTATACGTATGTACATATGTATATTCCCAAATTATTCCTAGATAGAGTCACTTTCTTCACCCCAATATTTTCAAATTCAAAGCCATAAAGGAATATATTACTTACCTTTCGGTGTCTTGCTATCAAAGTTCCATCGGGACCCCAAATAGTACAATTTATCGCCCTCTATTTCAGGCATCGTACCACCAACTACATAGATGTTGTTTTCTTTAGCTGCGTTCGATGAAGCAACGCTCGTTTCACCATCAGGAATACTCTCGCCGTATTTAGGAAAGTACTCTGCATTGCAATATTTCAATTAATGAAAAATAACTGTCTTTTGTTCCAACCATAAATTAAATTGAAATGTTTGTCAGTTTTTTATTTTTTAAATTATTAAAATAACTAAGTTTTATATTTCGACTTAATTAAATATGCAATTACTTAGCTAATAGTATATATAATAAATTGTTTCTACAGGTTCAAAATGAAAAATGAATATTTAGAAATATTTAATTACGACAATGCTATTTGTGTTAGCATCAGGGGCTTGTTACTCAACGACTTTGCTAGTACTTTTTGAAACATAAAGTTAGTTTTCAATTAACACTTATACTAGAGGCGGAATTATAAATGCAAAATAATTGATAATACTAATTTATAAGTACCTAATTATTAGTATGTTAAAAAATATATTTATACAAAAATTACGATAATCATGAAAATGGGGAAATCCTATATTCTCGAATCAATTCACAATTTATTTTGTATATTAATTAGATTCCGCGCTCATCAGTACGTACTCACTGGCGACATCGAGAAAATGTATCGGCAATTCCTCGTACGACCAGAGGATCGGAAATATCAAAGGATATTATGGCGCAGCGCGAGTGGAGAAACAGAAACATATAAGCTTAACACCGTAATATTCTTATCATAGAAATAGAAGCAGTCCTCAATTCCCGCCCGCTAACTCCTATCTCCACCGATCCAGATGATCTCCTAGCCCTCACTCATTTTAAATTAAATTATTATTATTAAATTATAATTAAATTATTAATATAACAATTAAAATTTTATATTTTCACGTGAGTTTCTTTAGATAATTATTATCAACATGATGACTAACTCTTACGGATTAATACGTGTCTGTAGGGCAATCCGGTGGACTTGATCGGCTTTTTACTTCGAAAGTTGAGTAATCGGTGTCGCTTTCTTACGCATCTTTGAACTGTATAAATGTTTTAAAATTGTTTGATCCAGCATGTACCACACCGGACAATCAAGAAGGCAGGTGCCTTGACTACAGAAAATGTAAACCTCTGCAAGAAATATGGCAGATACAGTACCGTACAGCCACCGATTTTTATAGACGATCAGTGTGCAGATACCAGGGCAATGTTACGATCGTTTGCTGTCCGAACGATCCAAACAAAGAGAAGAGAGAAATTTTAATAAAAACTGTGTATAAGTATAAGGCTTGGCGACCACCATACTGTGGTTTTAGCAACGTCTCTCATACCAGGGTGGTCGATGGTAAACCAGCTGAACTTGGTACGTTTTATGTCTTTCTTTCCGATTAATAATAAGCCATTTACTGCAAAGAATGAACTTTAAAGGCATTAAACAGCACATCAATGTACATTTCAATTAGACCAAATAATAATGCTATGATTTTATCGGTAGTAACTTTACTTATTAACTTGAATTATTTCTTTCTTTTACTTCATGTTAGGAAGAGTATCTTTTTGCTTGAAATAAAAAATTGATATAGGAGTAATAATATGGATAGAGATCAAAAACTGTTAGGGCAGAAATTACACGTTTGAACTTTATAGTTCGGTATAGTTCAAATAGAAATTATATAGAATTATTTAATAATTTGTATTCCACTGGAATAAAAATTTAATTTCTGTCTTTATCAAATCTCTATTTCAGAGTATTTGTACGTATGTACTTATCATCTGCTGTATGATCGAATATCGAATAGGTAATAATCGTTGTTACTCATTATGTGAGAAAAAATTATGTATATTCACAACTATGACTATTGCATTTTAGGCGCTTGGCCATGGATCGCTGCATTAGGTTTTCGTAATCCCCGAAACCCAGACAAACCACTATGGAAGTGCGGAGGTTCCCTGATATCGGCTAGGCATGTTTTGACCGCAGCACATTGTGCACATATGGATGGAATAGAAAACATACACAATCATAATATTGCCATTCTTAGATTGGTGGAGGAGGTGCCATTTTCGAGTAAGTCCTCAAATATATATATATATATATATATATATATATATATATATATATATATATATATATATTCTTTCTCATACTTTTGGTCATTCGTTTCCTGCATTTTCATTTATTTTTTTATTTTTCAGGGTACGTATATCCCATTTGTACGAAAGAGCCCCTACAAAAGAGCAACTTCGTCGGCTATAACCCCCTTGTTGCTGGATGGGGAGCATTAAGATATAGTAAGTGATATCAATTTTATAATAAAATTAAACAGTTCCAGTCTTAAATATCTTTCTTATTTTCTTCGTAGGACGACCACGACGTAATGCATTAATGGAAGTACAAATGCCAGTGATTAAGAACGTCGAATGCAAAATAGCTTATTCCAAATTTCCTAATGCACCTGATATCACTGATGGTATAATATGCGCCGAACATGCTCAGGGTGGAGAGGATTCTTGTACGGTAATTAAGTTATAGAGTTACTACAAACTATACGGTATCTGAAGACACGTCAATTCGAATTAACATCAAATCGACGTCTTAAACATTAGGAATAATAGATAAACACAATTTAATAGTCTTGCCCACTTCTCACACCTCATTATGGTATTTAATCTAATTTCCTTCTAATCTTAGTTTTGCTCAAAATACATATAACATGTACATTATAAATTGGAGTATTTCAATACACAAATCAATAGAAGATTATTACTGTATATAAGTATAATTTCAATACAATTCGATCGATATATTTCAGTATCTTTGATTAAAAATTTAACGATCCTTTCAGGCTGACCGCGGCGGACCACTGCTGATACAACATGAATGAACCTCGTATTTAATAGGTATTGTGTCTTATGCTTATAAGTGCGACACAGCTGGGTATCCCAGCGTTTACACTAGGGTCACATCGTACCTTGACTTCATTCTCCAAGCGATGCAATAATATGATATTACTGTTCCATAAACATCATTGTGTAAAAAACGTAAAGTTGGATTTTCTTATTGTGGAGATAAGAAATAGCTCAAATTTACATTGTTTTGTACGTTACAAATTATAGGCTTAAAATGTACGAAATGTAACTTTGAAACGACACTAATTTTTTACGCACGATAAACCTCCACGACTTAGGTATGTAAAGATGATAAACGTATATTAATTCTATTAATTTGGTAATAATAAACCAACTTTCTGAGAAGTTCTGTAAATTTCGTTTCTGTTGTATCAAGAGAATAATGGAATATTCCACTTAGATCGTATACTTCTTGTATGTACATACAAAATTTTCCGGCTAATCTAAAACACGTCATAAGATAGAGAGCTTCTGGAAATTCGGACACAGAGAGTACATGAAATACAAGATAAGTCTCGTGTCTTTCAAAATTATTTTTTATTCGCTAAAAACGTCCTGTGTACTCATGCAATCACATGCAACCTCGAAACTTCACTTATTTTTTATCACTTTCCAATTCAATACACTGTTTCTGCATTTTTGACTATATGTAAGAGAAATTTCCATTCAGCCAAAGGTGTACTTACAGATTATAGATTATTATACGACTCTCGGTAAAAATTTATCCGCACTCCAGATAGTTAAAACTTCTATCCACCGTATTGATACATCTGCACTCTTCGTATGACGTCAATATCTGTTCATTGCTGCTGCGTAGGTTTCATTGTGTCACGTCAATTCGTTTGTGACCGTTGCGCGAGTAATGGCGCTTTGCAATGGTGATTTGCAGGAAAACAGTGCAGGATGCTGTGATTCGTTTCTTGTGGTCGGAGGTTATGTTTGATGCCTATATTTATCAAAGATTTAATGCACATTATGGAGAAAGTGTTTTGTCACGAAGTGTGTTTGAATGGGCACAAAAGTTCAAAGAAGATCGCAGAAGTGTTATGAAAAAACAGCTGGAAACCCGTCCACATCCATGATGACAACATTGAACGTGCTCATGAACTTATGCTCTATGGAATAGACGAG
>NW_022885583.1:0-21142 GCF_011952205.1 Bombus bifarius
TACACTAACGAGTGCACATATTGGTAGTCTCATTATTCGATCCCCTACAGCACTTATTATGGAAAATAGAGGCCTGTGACAGTATTCAGCTTGGCCAACTTTGAACAGGGCATATTGATAAGCCAGAGTAATTCACATACAAATTTTTTTTTTTTTACGTGGAGAAATCCTCATGGACACTCCGCTGTTGCAGTAATTGCGTAACAGCAGAGTAGTGTCGGACTCTTACCGACTAAAACTCCACGATGACCACCCGACGCGTATGACAGGGATGCTCCAGGAGTCTCTTATGAATTAACTTCAGTTGCACCCCCTTCACGCGTTCTCTAGTTCTAGCCAGTCCTAATATTTCCTGAATATTGAATTGGCGTTAGGGGGGGCCATTACTCCTAGCGAAGTCTCTCCTTATTGATATTCAGTGGAGGCTTGTCTTGTGTGCTTCGACAACTCGCATTCAACCTGGTGGTACAAGCTACGAAAACACTTTTCGGGACTTGAGAAGACACATTTGCCCAGATAACATACAAAAGGTATTAGATCTCACCAAATAAGATTTGCTACAATTTGCTGTAATTCGTCACATTAAGCCTATGAGTATCGCGTGTCAGATGATTTTCGAATTAGTTGATGCTTGGATGTTCAAGGTACGGAAGCGCGGAGTGATGAGACGTTTATGTACAACTTGATCATGGTGCAACCCATTCACCAGCCAGAAAACTTCATGCACGATTTTCTAAAAAGAAAGACATTTCCCCCCTTCTTTATGCCGTATCATTCCTCTCTCGTCGCTCCTTATCTCATGCAGAGACAGGCCAAATAATGTTGCCGGTGAAGGCCAACAGCCTGGGTACATGTACGGGTCTCTTGCCTGCAACATAATTTCGTTATGTGTAGTATGCGCGGCAGAAAAGCATTTTTGAAATTAATATGAACTAGAAGATTGCAGAAAAACTGTACACGCTTTCCAAATTTTATTACTTTCATTTCATTTCTTAAAGTCTACAAAACTGTTAATCAACATTGAGCAAATATACAAAATCTTGACGTACAGAATAATGGAGCGAATATTAGAAACGATACTACTAAATCTACAAGCTAAAATGTACTATACAAATTTTCTTCAAGCCATAAGACATACAAAGTATATATTTCTGAAAATGAAAAATATCGGATCAAACACTCTTCGAACATACTTCGAACGCTCATTATTACGTATATTATCAAATTAATACATACAATATAATATATAAACCAAACCAATGAAAGGCGCAGAGACTGGAGAACATGGGGTCCTCGAGCGTGCAGTACGCTTCAGCATCGCTGCAAACACCAACTCCCTCCGCTTGTCCCAATGCCATGTCGTACGGTGAGACTGCAAACAAAAAATATCCATATATACATCAAGGTAGTAATGCGATTTCTATTCTTGCAGCACCGACGTAATACACGGTGCTCCGTAATCGCTCGAGATTCCATTTAGTTGTTGAAATCTCTACGCATTTGGTAGATAAAACGATGCGAGAAATCCTCTTGTCACAGTTAGGTCTTCCAAACCTGATCGCTTGCATTTTTCCCGCTACTTCAGCGTCGTAACGTTAATTTTATTTCTGCCAACTTAGACACGACATCGTCTAAACTGCCCACTTCAGGACACGATGGCTCCTCCCGGGGATTCTGTTGAGACGATCCCGGATTTTCCGTGTCCTCACCATTGTAGAGTTCATAATTTGTATAATTTACCTTCTTCTTCAAGCATTTTTTTTTAAATTTCTGCCATTTTGAAGCTGCTGATAATCGCCGGATGCGTAAATCATTTTTAGCTTTGGAAAGAGCGCACGTCAGCATTGCTTCAATCCGTAAATCGCGTCTGCGCATTCGGCGACACTTTGATCTTTTGCGGCGAACTTCGTCAATCCATGTTAGTAACCGTTCTGTTTCTGGCTTGTTGGCGTTTGTTTTTGAAAGTCCCTTCTTTGCCCTCGCCATGCTTTCTCAACTATTTCACCCAATTATTGAGTAAGTAAAATGTATACCAACCTGTATCCGGCTCGTTTTTGCTGTAGAACAAAACAGAAGAGATTCACACAACTGCACACAAAGGATTTGAAACCAGCGAGCAAAACACCCTCCTCACAGCACAGTCGTAAGATGACTAAGGGAAGTCTACGCTGCGCGTCTGAAGTCCGCTTTCTATACCCCCTCCCCTGTCTTTATGACGTAGTCTTACGCGCGAAAATGGAAACTAGTTCCGTGTAAAATCTTACGTTGGCCTTACATTCTAAGAATTTTTGAAAAATATTTCACTCCAATTAATTTTTAAATATATGTGCGACAATTTTAGTGCTAAATTTTATATATTTTGCACATTATATTAAAATTCTTGATTTGCAGGAAATAATCAATAGCGTATGAAGGTGTACTGCACGTATTATTTGGCACGTACATTAATGTTGATGCAAAAATAATTATTCCAATGATTTTAAGTTACACACATAATAGATGAAGTAGGCTGTAGACTATGAAATTCGTATGAAATAAGCAGAGAATACTAACTAAATAAATGTATATGTATATGGAACATAAATCTTGTAAAAATAATATATTAAATTACATTCAAATCAAATATATGAACAAGATCTATTGACTTTTAATTATTCTTTTGAAGCACTAGTATCAAATAAAATTGCGTCATTACGAATACTAAAACAATAACGTTGATATAAAAATGTCATCCCGAAACACAGTTTGACGTGATACAAGTGTATTATTTTAATTTAAGCAGAAAATATCTAATCATATTTAACAATTTTGAAAAACATACCTCTACTAAACTATCATTATCTTTTCCTATACCATCGGCAAGGCCCTGAACAGCAAGCAGTTCAGCAGTTGTTAAAAAACTAGAAAATTGTTCCCGAACCACATTTACTTCACCCTGATACATAAAATCAACCAATGCAGCCAAATCATCGAAATTTACATTACATTACGAGATAAAAATATGACCTTTTTCATCTTAATGTCTCCCAAAAACGTATTTAGCAGAAAGGATACGACATCTATAACGATCTAATTAGAAACTACCAGAGCATGTGTATCTTAAGCGGATCTTTAAACGTCGATTAAACGCGTTCTCTATCCAATCCTGGCTGAAACATAATTACTCACACCCCCAGTAACCCACCTCTAAGTCATTCCAATCAACGTACCATACGAACACGAATCCAACGCGTTCCAGGAATACAAACAACTGCCTGTAGCTATTTAGCTGTACACGACGAGTATAATTATTTCGGGTACTCCTCCAGTACAAAACAGACACCCAAACGACAATATTTCAACACAAAAATATTTTAAACAATAGTTATAAAAGCATGATACTTAATACCGCGCTTGACATCAGGTATAAGCAAAAATAAATTTCTTCAAACAAATTTCAAGTTAAATCTTTAGCTTGTGTAATTATATCAAACTTGCTCAATTAACAACGAGCAATTTCCATCGTGTTTTGACAACTGACTCATCGATGATGTTTTTCCTTGGAATTGAAAAAGGAATGTGCATAATTTCGTCCTCCGTCCACACTCAAAATACTATCTACATGCTATAATTAGGGATTCAATTTTATAATACGTTGCCTCACTTTCCATCACTGCTTTCCTACTATCAGTCACTTGAACTGTAATATAAACCAGTCTTTCATTTCCAATACTATTCTGCATACCATTTATCAGGAACAATACATTTTATTTGTTAATCTAACAAGATGCGAAGTTCCTCATTTGTCCTAATATCAATCAATGGATAAGTGAATTGAAATCTGTGAAAATAATGTAATATCGGAAAATAAGGATGGAAATTTTTTCCCGATTACTTGCAACTTATTAATATTAAATTGAATATACATATATAAATTGGACAGGAAACGATATTTGTTTAACGGAAACTAAATGCAATACTCGTATCTGTATCAAATAACTTTACAGTTATTTGACCACTCTCGTCACAACGAATCTAACACACACTCTCTCTCTCTCTAACATCTCTATCAATTCTCACAACTCTATTCTTCGACGACTCGATACCTCTAACGACTCTACTCTTCGACGACTCAATTAGCTCTGATTCTCGCAACACGCACACTTTTCGACTCGCCTTGCGTAGCGAAACCGTCCTTCTTCTAACGTTATCTATTGTTTCCCTCATTCCTATGTAAGAACTACCAACTACGTGCCTTTAGTCACGTAGGCACTCTTAAATGTAAACGAACCACAGAAACACTTCGTACACGGTTTTTCTATTTTCAACTGATTTCTAATTCGAATTACTTTACGATATTACAATAAGTATCTAGTAACACGACTTCCGAACCGATGTAATTATTGCAATGATTGTTAAATTTCAAAACAATTTCCTATCCATGTTGAACATATTACGTATATGTGCATGTCTAGTATTTCGATTAGATGCTCTACTAGCGGTAGTTCGCCATTCTGGATCATCTAGACTCAACAAAGATGCATTCAATTTATCCATGCCTTAAAAAGCTCTGTAGTGGCACAAGAGTTAGAATATGCTTCAAACAATGTTGTTGTTTTGCTTCGGAATATCAAGAGGTATTGTAAGGAATTATAAACTCCGGGCAAAACAATGGCGCCGCTACATGTAACCGTAAAACAAGACGAATTTGTATCTTTTGACCTTCTTCTGACTATTATGACTAAACGAACGTGATCGCAAACGATTCAGTATAAACTGTGACTAAACGTCTGTATAGATATCGTTTCGCGACAAGATCTGTTTTCAATACACTAACGAGTACACATATTGGCAGTCTCATTATTCGATCCCCTACAGCTCTTATTATGGAAAATAGAGGCCTGTGACAGTATTCAGCTTGGCCAACTTTGAACAGGGCATATTGATAAGCCAGAGTAACTCACATACAAATTTTTTTTTTACGTGGAGAAATCCTCATGGACACTCCGCTGTTGCAGAAATTGCGTAACAGCAGAGCAGTGTCGAACTCTTACCGACTAAAACTCCACGATGACCACCCGACGCGTATGACAGGGATGCTCCAGGATTCCCTTATGAATTAACTTCAGTTGCACCCCCTTCACGCGTTCTCTAGTTCTAGCCAGTCCTATTATTTCCAGACTATTGAATTGGCGCTAGGGTGGGGGGGGCATTACACCTAGCGCTGTCTCTCGTTATTGATATTCACCGGAGGCTTGTCTTGTGTGCTTCGACAACTCGCATACAACCTGGTGGTACAAGCTATGAAAACACTTTTCCGGACATGAGAAAACACATTAGCCCAGATAACGTACAAAAGGTATTAGAGCCCACCAAATAAGATTTGCTACAATTTGCTGTAGTTCGTCACAATAAGCCTATGAGTATCGCGCGTCAGACGATTTTCGAATTAGTTGATGCTTGGATGTTCAAGATACGGAAGCGCGGAGTGATGAGACGTTTATGCACAACTTGATCACGGTGCAACCCATTCATCAGCCAGAAATCTTCATGCACGATTTTCTAAAAAGAAAAACATTTCCCCCCTTCTTTATGCCGTACCAATCCTCTCTCGTCTCTCCTTATCTCATACACAGACAGGCCAAATAATGTTGTCGATGACGGCCAACAGCCTGGGTACATGTACGGGTCTCTTGCCTGCGACAGAATTTCGTTATGTGTAGTATGCGGGGCAGAAAAGCATTTTTGCCATTAATATGAACTAGAAGATTGCAGAAAAACTGTAAACATTTTCCAAATTTTATTAATTTCATTTCATTTCTTAAAGTCTACAAAACTGTTAATCAACATTGAGCAAATATACAAAATCTTGACGTACAGAATAATGGAACGAATATTAGAAACGATACTACTAAAGCTACAAGCTAAAATGTACTATACAAATTTTCTTCAAACTATAAAACATACAAAGTATATATTTCTGAAAATAAAAAATATCGGATCAAACACTCTTCGAACATACCTCGAACGCTCATTATTACGTATATTACCAAACCAATACATATAATATAATATATAAACCAAACCAATGAAAGGCGCAGAGACCGGAGAACATGGGGTCCTCGAGCGTGCAGTACGCTTCAGCATCGCTGCAAACACCAACTCCCTCCGCTTGTCCCAATGCCATCTCGTACGGTGAGACTGCAAACAAAAAATATCGATATATACATCAAGATAGTAATGCGATTTCTATTCTTGCAGCACCGACGTAATACACGGTGCTCCGTAATAGCTCGAGATTCCATTTAGTTGTTGAAATCTCTACGCATTTGGTAGATAAAACGATGCGAGAAATCCTCTTGTCACAGTTAGGTCTTCCAAACCTGATCGCTTGCAATTTTCCCGCTACTTCAGCGTTGTAACGTTACTTTTATTTCTGCCAACTTAGACACGACATCGTCTAAACTGCCCACTTCAGGACACGATGGCTCCTCCCGGGGATTCTGTTGAGACGATCCCGGATTTTCCGTGTCCTCACCATTGTAGAGTTCATAATTTGTATAATTTACCTTCTTCTTCAAGCATTGTTTTTTAAATTTCTGCCATTTTGAAGCTGCTGATAATCGCCGGATGCGTAAATCATTTTTAACTTTGGAAAGAGCGCACGTCAGCATTGCTTCAATCCGTAAATCGCGTCTGCGCATTCGGCGACACTTTGATCTTTTGCGGCGAACTTCGTCAATCCATGTTAGTAACCGTTCTGTTTCTGGCTTGTTGGCGTTTGTTTTTGAAAGTCCCTTCTTTGTCCTCGCCATGCTTTCTCAACTATTTCACCCAATTATTGAGTAAGTAAAATGTATACCAACCTGTATCCGGCTCGTGTTTGTTGTAGAACAAAACAGAAGAGATTCACACAACTGCACACAAAGGATTTGAAACCAGCGAGCAAAACACCCTCCTCACAGCACAGTCGTAAGATGACTAAGGGAAGTCTACGCTGCGCGTCTGAAGTCCGCTTTCTATACCCCCTCCCCTGTCTTTATGACGTAGTCTTACGCGCGAAAATGGAAACTAGTTCCGTGTAAAATCTTACGTTGGCCTTACATTCTAAGAATTTTTGAAAAATACTTCACTCCAATTAATTTTTAAATATATGTGCGACAATTTTAGTGCTAAATTTTATATATTTTGTACATTATATTAAAATTCTTGATTTACAGGAAATAATCAATAGCGTATGAAGGTGTACTGCACGTATTATTTGGCACGTACATTAATGTTGATGCAAAAATAATTATTCCAATGATTTTAAGTTACACACATAATAGATAAAGTAGGCTGTAGACTATGAAATTCGTATGAAATAAGCAGAGAATAGTAACTAAATAAATGTATATGTATATGGAACATAAATCTTGTAAAAATAATATATTAAATTACATTCAAATCAAATATATGAACAAGATCTATTGACTTTTAATTATTTTTTTGAAGCACTAGTATCAAATAAAATTGCGTCATTACCAATACAAAAACAATAACGTTGATATAAAAATGTCATCCCGAAACACAGTTTGACGTGATACAAGTGTATTATTTTAATTTAAGCAGAAAATATCTAATCATATTTAACAATTTTGAAAAACATACCTCTACTAAACTATCATTATCTTTTCCTATACCATCGGCAAGGCCCTGAAGAGCAAGCAGTTCAGCAGTTGTTAAAAAACTAGCCAATTGTTCCCGAACCACATTTACTTCACCCTGATACATAAAATCAACCAATGCAGCCAAATCATCGAAATTTACATTACATTGCGAGATAAAAATATGACCTTTTTCATCTTAATGTCTCCCAAAAACGTATTTAGCAGAAAGGATACGACATCTATAACGATCCAATTAGAAACTACCAGAGCATGTGTTTCTTAAGCGGATCTTTAAACGTCGATTAAACGCGTTCTCTATCCAATCCTGGCTGAAACATAATTACTCACACTCCCAGTATCCCACCTCTAAGTCATTCCAATCAACGTTCCATGTAAACACGAATCCAACGCGTTCCAGGAATAGAATCAACTGCCTGTAGCTGTTTAGCTGTAC
The DNA here is from genome assembly GCF_011952205.1 of Bombus bifarius. Taxonomy (NCBI): domain Eukaryota; kingdom Metazoa; phylum Arthropoda; class Insecta; order Hymenoptera; family Apidae; genus Bombus; species Bombus bifarius. The sequence continues at coordinate 8,083 of NW_022885583.1, forward strand.
ACGACGAGTATAATTATTTCGGGTACTCCTCCAGTACAAAGCAGACACCCAAACGACAATATTTCAACACAAAAATATTTAAAACAATAGTTATAAAAGCATGATACTTAATACCGCGCTTGACATCAGGTATAAGCAAAAATAAATTTCTTCATACAAATTTCAAGTTAAATCTTTAGCTTGTGTAATTATATCAAACTTGCTCAATTAACAACGAGCAATTTCCATCGTGTTTTGACAACTGACTCATCGATGATGTTTTTCCTTGGAATTGAAAAAGGAATGTGCATAATTTTGTCCTCCGTCCGCACTCAAAATACTACCTACATGCTATAAAGAGGGATTCAATTTTATAATAGGTTGCCTCACTTTCCATCACTGCTTTCCTACTATCAGTCACTTGAACTGTAATATAAACCAGTCTTTTATTTCCAATACTATTCTGCATACCATTTATCAAGAACAATACATTTTATTTGTTAATGTAATAAGATGCGAAGTTCCTCATTTGACCTAATATCAATCAATGGATAAATGAATTGAAATCTGTGAAAATAATGTAATATCGGAAAATAAGGATAGAAATTTTTTCCCGATTACTTGCAACTTATTAATATTAAATTGAATATACATATATCAATTGGACAGGAAACGATATTTATTTAACGGAAACTAAATGCAATACTCGTATCTGTATCAAATAACTTTACAGTTATTTGACCACTCTCGTCACAACGAATCTAACACACAGACACTCTCTCTCTCTAACAACTCTATCAATTCTCACAACTCTACTCTTCGACGATTCGATACCTCTAACTACTCTACTCTTCGACGACTCAATTAGCTCTGATTCTCGCAACACGCACACTTTTCGACTCGCCTTGCGTAGCGAAACCGTCCTTCTTCTAACGTTATCTATTGTTTCCCTCATTCCTATGTAAGAACTACCAACTACGTGCCTTTAGTCACGTAGGCACTCTTAAATGTAAACGAACCACAGAAACACTTCGTACACGGTTTTTCTATTTTCAACTGATTTCTAATTCGAATTACTTTACGATATTACAATAAGTATCTAGTAACACGACTTCCGAACCGATGTAATTATTGCAATGATTGTTAAATTTCAAAACAATTTCCTATCCATGTTAAACATATTACGTATATGTGCATGTCTAGTATTTCGATTAGATGCTCTACTTGCGGTAGTTCGCCATTCTGGATCATCTAGACTCAGCAAAGATGCATTCAATTTATCCATGCCTTAAAAAGCTCTGTAGTGGCACAAGAGTTAGAATATGCTTCAAACAATGTTGTTGTTTTGCTTCGGAATATCAAGAGGTATTGTAAGGAATTATAAACTCCGGGCAAAGCAATGGCGCCGCTACATGTAACCGTAAAACAAGACGAATTTGTATCTTTTGACCTTCTTCTGACTATTATGACTAAACGAACGTGATCGCAAACGATTCAGTATAAACTGTGACTAAACGTCTGTATAGATATCGTTTCGCGACAAGATCTGTTTTCAATACACTAACGAGTACACATATTGGCAGTCTCATTATTCGATCCCCTACAGCTCTTATTATGGAAAATAGAGGCCTGTGACAGTATTCAGCTTGGCCAACTTTGAACAGGGCATATTGATAAGCCAGAGTAACTCACATACAAATTTTTTTTTTTTTACGTGGAGAAATCCTCATGGACACTCCGCTGTTGCAGAAATTGCGTAACAGCAGAGCAGTGTCGAACTCTTACCGACTAAAACTCCACGATGACCACCCGACGCGTATGACAGGGATGCTCCAGGATTCCCTTATGAATTAACTTCAGTTGCACCCCCTTCACGCGTTCTCTAGTTCTAGCCAGTCCTATTATTTCCAGACTATTGAATTGGCGCTAGGGTGGGGGGGCATTACACCTAGCGCTGTCTCTCCTTATTGATATTCACCGGAGGCTTGTCTTGTGTGCTTCGACAACTCGCATACAACCTGGTGGTACAAGCTATGAAAACACTTTTCCGGACATGAGAAAACACATTAGCCCAGATAACGTACAAAAGGTATTAGAGCCCACCAAATAAGATTTGCTACAATTTGCTGTAGTTCGTCACAATAAGCCTATGAGTATCGCGCGTCAGACGATTTTCGAATTAGTTGATGCTTGGATGTTCAAGATACGGAAGCGCGGAGTGATGAGACGTTTATGTACAACTTGATCACGGTGCAACCCATTCATCAGCCAGAAATCTTCATGCACGATTTTCTAAAAAGAAAGACATTTCCCCCCTTCTTTATGCCGTACCAATCCTCTCTCGTCACTCCTTATCTCATACACAGACAGGCCAAATAATGTTGTCGATGACGGCCAACAGCCTGGGTACATGTACGGGTCTCTTGCCTGCGACAGAATTTCGTTATGTGTAGTATGCGGGGCAGAAAAGCATTTTTGCCATTAATATGAACTAGAAGATTGCAGAAAAACTGTAAACATTTTCCAAATTTTATTAATTTCATTTCATTTCTTAAAGTCTACAAAACTGTTAATCAACATTGAGCAAATATACAAAATCTTGACGTACAGAATAATGGAGCGAATATTAGAAACGATACTACTAAAGCTACAAGCTAAAATGTACTATACAAATTTTCTTCAAACTATAAAACATACAAAGTATATATTTCTGAAAATAAAAAATATCGGATCAAACACTCTTCGAACATACCTCGAACGCTCATTATTACGTATATTACCAAACCAATACATATAATATAATATATAAACCAAACCAATGAAAGGCGCAGAGACCGGAGAACATGGGGTCCTCGAGCGTGCAGTACGCTTCAGCATCGCTGCAAACACCAACTCCCTCCGCTTGTCCCAATGCCATCTCGTACGGTGAGACTGCAAACAAAAAATATCGATATATACATCAAGATAGTAATGCGATTTCTATTCTTGCAGCACCGACGTAATACACGGTGCTCCGTAATAGCTCGAGATTCCATTTAGTTGTTGAAATCTCTACGCATTTGGTAGATAAAACGATGCGAGAAATCCTCTTGTCACAGTTAGGTCTTCCAAACCTGATCGCTTGCATTTTTCCCGCTACTTCAGCGTTGTAACGTTACTTTTATTTCTGCCAACTTAGACACGACATCGTCTAAACTGCCCACTTCAGGACACGATGGCTCCTCCCGGGGATTCTGTTGAGACGATCCCGGATTTTCCGTGTCCTCACCATTGTAGAGTTCATAATTTGTATAATTTACCTTCTTCTTCAAGCATTGTTTTTTAAATTTCTGCCATTTTGAAGCTGCTGATAATCGCCGGATGCGTAAATCATTTTTAGCTTTGGAAAGAGCGCACGTCAGCATTGCTTCAATCCGTAAATCGCGTCTGCGCATTCGGCGACACTTTGATCTTTTGCGGCGAACTTCGTCAATCCATGTTAGTAACCGTTCTGTTTCTGGCTTGTTGGCGTTTGTTTTTGAAAGTCCCTTCTTTGTCCTCGCCATGCTTTCTCAACTATTTCACCCAATTATTGAGTAAGTAAAATGTATACCAACCTGTATCCGGCTCGTGTTTGTTGTAGAACAAAACAGAAGAGATTCACACAACTGCACACAAAGGATTTGAAACCAGCGAGCAAAACACCCTCCTCACAGCACAGTCGTAAGATGACTAAGGGAAGTCTACGCTGCGCGTCTGAAGTCCGCTTTCTATACCCCCTCCCCTGTCTTTATGACGTAGTCTTACGCGCGAAAATGGAAACTAGTTCCGTGTAAAATCTTACGTTGGCCTTACATTCTAAGAATTTTTGAAAAATACTTCACTCCAATTAATTTTTAAATATATGTGCGACAATTTTAATGCTAAATTTTATATATTTTGTACATTATATTAAGATCCTCCATTTACAGGAAATAATCAATAGCGTATGAAGGTGTACTGCACGTATTATTTGGCACGTACATTAATGTTAATGCAAGAATAATTATTCCAATGATTTTAAGTTACACATATAATATATAAGGTAGGCTGTAGACGATGAAATTCGTATGAAATTAGCACAGAATAGTAACTAAATAAATGTATATGTCGGAGATGAAAAGAAAACCGGAGCCTTCCCTTTGCAATTTTGAGGAAGCCTTCTAATGCTTTAGCCTAGATTTTATCATAACTGTAATTAAGCAATTGTCATTTGTAATTGTTTGACATTTGTGAAAGCGAAAGTGGGTTCGATGTGACAACTGGTCGCCGAACGTAGCGACGGTCACGGGATAAACGTTTTGCCTGACGAAGGTGTGGATCGGTTGTATTGTTCTCCGTAGAAATCACATAGAATTGTACTTTAGAGATGTCGATATAATGGGACACACGTTGTATTAGGAATCAATCTCCAGACAGAAACTGCCGAGTAACGGCGTTTGGATCTTTCTCGATGTTTCCAAAGAGTATACAACAAACTTTTGACAGAAATTGCCTAGCAACAACGATTGGAAACTTCTCGATGTCTCCAGCGAGCATATAACAAACAAATGCAGTCGTATAGCGAAAAAGATTTTCATCAGATATTCATTCGTGTGATCGCCTTGGAAAGTGATACATCGACCAATTTACCGAGTGTCTCAGCAATCGTATTTTTGTGTTTAAAATTATTCTACGCATAGTAAAGCGTTATACTGTTGACCGTGGATTCTTTTGAACCCCGGAGACATTGTTAATAGCGTTAATTAAATTCATTATTCGCTAAACCTATCAATCGTTAATCTCAGTATTCGTTAAATTTATTATTCGTAAGACATATTATTCGTACCTCTTATTGTTCGTTAAACTTATTATTCTTTAATCTAATTATTAGTTAAACTTATCGTCTGATAATCTTATCATTCATTAAACTCAATATTCATAATATTTTGTAAAATCTTGTATATTCGCGTAACTATAATCTCTGTCTTGTAAAACGATGGCTAACTCAAACGAAGAATCGTTACGCGCCTTAAATCTTAATGTTAACCCGACATCAGAAGTGGGATCAAGCCCATGTGTCACCTTGGAACAACTCATGAAAATCGTGGACCGGATAACTCAGCCTAAGGAGCAAAGACCGAGACTACTCGATACAAGACAGAACAATTCCTTTCGCGTTGTGGTGGCAAAGGGATAGCCGCCTCGGCGTTAATAAGGCTATCCAGAGAACGACCGTCGGAGACCGAATCCCCAGGAGCTGACGCTGACATCTTCGCCAGGAAATTCACCGACGGAACTCGAAGCCAAACGGTGCAAGCTATCGGGCTACCAGGATGCATAGCGAACAGCGGAACGATACACGACACCAGGAAAGAAACCGCCCAGCCACATCGTCCAAGGTGGTTTGCTTCAGGTGTCGCGCGGAGGGCCATATCGCACCTGATTGTCCGCAACTGCAGAACAGAAAACCCGGCTTCAAGAACGAACGTCGAGACGACTCCAGCGTGGTAGAGCCTCCAGCTGGTAAATTAAGTCATCTGGGTGAGTCGTTCCCATTTTATTTCGATTCCGGAGCCGAATGCTCATTAATCAAAGAATCCGTAGCCTCGAAATTTTCTGGCAAACGAACGACTGATGTAGTAGTAATGCGAGGCATAGGGAATACTTGCGTTAACAGTACATCTCAGATCTTATCCACTGTATGTATTAACGGTTTTACATTGGAGATAACTTTTCATGCCCTTGCTGATAATTACTTAAAATACGATATCATGATTGGTCGTGAAATTTTGAGCCAAGGTTTCGACGTGAATGTTACACGAAACAGTGTCGATATTTGTAAGACAAAAATGGTTAACGCTTGTAGCAGAGTTGCGGAAGATGCGGTCAACATTAACGAGGTCGACACTGATGTAGTTGGTAACGATAAAGATCGATTGATTTCTGTTCTCGAAAAATTCAAAGAGTCATTTATTACGGGTTTCCCGCGAAATCGTGTAAATACGGGCCAATTAGAAATTCGTTTAATTGATCCCAACGTCACCGTGCAACGAAGCCCTTATAGACTCAGCGAGGAGGAGCGGAGAATAGTTCGAGAGAGGATAGGCGAACTGATCCGAGCAAAAATCATAAGACCGAGTAATTCACCATTCGCAAGCCCTATATTACTTGTTAAAAAAAGAACGGTTCAGATAGATTATCTGTAGACTTCCGAGCATTAAATAAAAACACCGTCGCGGATCGGTACCCCCTTCCTCTCATAGCTGACCAGATCGCGAGACTGAAAAGTGCGAAATACTTTATAAGCCTGGATATGGCCAGCGGGTTCCACCAAATCCCTATCCACCCGAATTCGACTGAATATATCGCGTTCGTTACTCCCGATGGTCAATACGAATAGATGACGATGCCGTTCGGATTGAAGAATGCACCGTCTGTTTTTCAGAGGGCCATTTTCAATGCCTTAGGTGATCTTGCTTATTCATATGTTGTCGTTTATTTGGATGATGTCTTAATTATTGCCGATACGATAGATCAGGCGTTAGAAAGATTAAACACCGTCCTAGATACGCCTCTCCTCGTAAACGCCGTCCTCGTAAACGCCGTCCTCGTAAACGCCGGATTCTCTTTTAACTTTTCTAAATGCTCCTTCTTGAAGACGTCAGTACTTTATCTGGGTTATGTGATTCATAACGGAGAAGTCCGTCCAAACCAAGGTAAAGTACAAGCCTTGAGCTCCTTACCCGCACCGACGACCGTCACACAGCTCCGGCAATTCATTGGTTTAGCTTCTTACTTTCGAAAATTTGTTCCTAAATTCTCACAGGTAATGAAATCTTTGTATGCACTCACTTCCGGTAGCAAGAACATAAATTGGACGGATAAACACGAAAAAATCAGGCAAAAAGTAATTTCTATTCTGACCAATGAGCCGGTGCTAATGATTTTTGACCCCAATTATCCAATAGAACTACATAGGGATGCTAGTTCCGAAGGATTTGGGGCTATCTTAATGCATAGGGTCGAAGGTAAAAATAGAGTAGTTGAGTATTACAGCAAGCAGACTAGCCCTGCGGAATCTAGATATCATTCCTATGAGTTAGAAACGCTGGCAGTGGTAAACGCCATCAAGAATTTCCGTCACTATCTGCACGGTCGGGAATTTCTTGTTGTCACTGATTGTAATTCTCTGAAGGCATCCAGTAACAAGGTACATTTAAATGACAGGGTTTACAGATGGTGGGCTTACCTACAAACTTTTACCTTTGACATTATGTATCGGGAAGGCAAACGAATGGCCCATGTAGATTTCTTTTCGAGAAACCCCGTAGATCTGGATCATCGTACGATCAACAAAATTGTAGAGAAAGAAATCGATCTATCTGAAATCTCCGACGATTGGTTGCTAGCAGAACAACGTCGCGACCCACAAATCTCTGAGATCGTCCGTAAATTGCAAAACGAAGAGCTCGCGGAAGATATTGCGAATACGTATGAATTACGGTCCGGTACACTCCATCGTAAAATACAGAGAAAAGGCAGAACTCTTTGCTTGCCCATTGTCCCAAGGGGTTTCAGGTGGTCCGTCATTAACCATGTGCATCAGTTCATTATGCACTTAGGTTGGGATAAAACGCTTGAGAAACTATACGAGTATTACTGGTTCGAAGGAATGGCGAAATATGTTCGCAAATTCGTTGAGAACTGTCATGCTTGTCGAGTTTCGAAGGCTAGTTCAGGTAAAGTACAAGCTGAACTACATCCCATACCTAAGACCAGCATACCCTGGCATACGGTACACATGGATATAACGGGCACATTAAGCGGTAAGAATGACTCGAAGGAGTATATCATTGTTTTGGTCGACGCTTTTACAAAATTTGTATACCTGTATCATACCCGTAAATTAGATTCCTTTAACACCATTACAGCACTTAAGTCCGCTATATTTTTATTCGGTAATCCCTGCCGGGTAATGGCGGACCAAGGAAGATGTTTTACGGATAAAGATTTCCCAAATTTCTGCCAGAATAGACACATTAGACTTCACTTAATAGCAACCGGTGTGAGTAGGGCCAATGGACAGGTAGAGCGTATTATGAGTACGCTGAAGAATATGTTAACGACGGTGGAAACGACCGGGCGATCTTGGCAAGACGAGATTGGCGAGATACAACCAGCTTTGAATTGCACCACCAATCGTGTAACCAAATCAAGTCCTCTGGAATTATTAATTGGGAAGGCACCAAGGCCCTACGGCTTATCGTTGCCTGATAATATTGAGGAAAAAGAAGTAGACATCTCCAATGTAAGGCAACAGGCGATACAGAACATAGAGACTTGCGCCAGTTATGATAAAGACAGGTTTGACAATACGAAAGCGAAGATAGTTAGGTTCAATCTCGGTGACTTTGTGTTACGTAAGAACGAGGAAAGAAACCAAACGAAGCTAGATCCGAAATTCAAGGGTCCATTCATGATAACGGAAGTTTTAGAGGGGGATAGATATACTTTAAAAACTCTAGATGGCAAACGGTCATATAAGGATAGACACGACAAGTTGAGAAAGATACCAGATGGTTACATTCCTGCTGAGTTGGACGTCTGCGGTGATGACAGCGACAGTGATAATAACGATGCGAGCACATTGATCTCTGGGAATTATTAATACCGCATTGTGGTCATAGTAATATACCCAGTGTAGTGTATGCGCCTTTTATAATACTCCCAGTGTAGTGTATGCGCCTTTTATAATACTCCCAGTGTAGTGTATGCGCCTTTTATAATACTCCCAGTGTAGTGTATGCGCCTTTTATAATACTCCCAGTGTAGTGCTTGTACTTTCTATAATATCCTCACTGGTGCCCTGCGCTTTCTATAATATCCTTACTGGTGTCTTTTGCCTTTCGTAATGCACCCAACGTGGTGATATGATCCAACAAACTGAGAGCTTTGTGCGGAGTCGAAAATGATCTGTCGTGTCATTGCGGTCTGACTGGTGACTTACGGAGTGCAACTGGCACTTTGAATACAAACTATAACACTAATTTGAGTTCTCTTTCATTTCCTTGCTTGCCAAATCTTCGAACAGAGCTTTGTTGTTGAACTGGACCCCTGACTTATTTGGAACATCTAATCGAATGGTAAATAATATCAGTTACACCGAGTCTAATGTTAAAAAAACTCTGTATTTTAACTGCACACGAGGACGTGTGATAGAATGGCCGTGTCGGAGATGAAAGGAAAACCGGAGCCTTCCCTTTGCAATTTTGAGGAAGCCTTCTAATGCTTTAGCCTAGATTTTATCATAACTGTAATTAAGCAATTGTCATTTGTAATTGTTTGACATTTGTGAAAGCGAAAGTGGATTCGATGTGACAACTGGTCGCCGAACGTAGCGACGGTCACGGGATAAACGTTTTGCCTGACGAAGGTGTGGATCGGTAGTATTGTTCTCCGTAGAAATCACATAGAATTGTACTTTAGAGATGTCGATATAATGGGACACACGTTGTATTAGGAATCAATCTCCAGACAGAAACTGCCGAGTAACGGCGTTTGGATCTTTCTCGATGTTTCCAAAGAGTATACAACAAACTTTTGACAGAAATTGCCTAGCAACAACGATTGTAACCTTCTCGATGTCTCCAGCGAGCATATAACAAACAAATGCAGTCGTATAGCGAAAAAGATTTTCATCAGATATTCATTCGTGTGATCGCCTTGGAAAGTGATACATCGAGCAATTTATCGAGTGTCTCAGCAATCGTATTTTTGTGTTTAAAATTATTCTACGCATAGTAAAGAGTTATACTGTTGACCGTGGATTCTTTTGAACCCCGGAAACATTGTTAATAGCGTTAATTAAATTCATTATTCGTTAAACCTATCAATCGTTAATCTCATTATTCGTTAAATTTATTATTCGTAAGACATATTATTCGTACCTCTTATTGTTCGTTAAACTTATTATTCTTTAATCTAATTATTAGTTAAACTTATCGTCTGTTAATCTTATCATTCATTAAACTCAATATTCATAATATTTTGCAAAATCTTGTATATTCGCGTAAATATAATCTCTGTCTCGTAAAACGATGGCTAACTCAAACGAAGAATCGTTACGCGCCTTAAATCTTAATGTTAACCCGACATATATGTATATGGAATATAAATCTTGTAAAAATAATATATTAAATTACATTCAAATCAAATATACGAACAGATCTATTGACTTTTAATTATTGTTTTGAAGCGCTAGTATCAAATAAAATTGCGTCACTACGAAAACAAAAACAATAACGTTAATATAAAAATGTCGTCCCGAAACACAGTTTAACGTGATACAAGTGTATTGTTTTAATTTCAGCAGAAAATATCTAATCATATTTAACAATTTTGAAAAACATACCTCTACTAAACTATCATTATCTTTTCCTGTACAATCGGCAAGGCCCTGGACAGCAAGCAGTTCAGCAGTTGTTAAAAAACTAGCCAATTGTTCCCGAACCACATTTACTTCACCCTGATACATAAAATCAACCAATGCAGCCAAATCATCGAAATTTACATTACATTACGAGATAAAAATATGACCTTTTTCATCTTAATGTCTCCCAAAAACGTATTTAGCAGAAAGGATACGACATCTATAACGATCCAATTAGAAACTACCAGAGCATGTGTATCTTAAGCGGATCTTTAAACGTCGATTAAACGCGTTCTCTATCCAATCCTGGCTGAAACATAATTACTCACACCCCCAGTAACCCATCTCTAAGTCATTCCAATCAACGTACCATACGAACACGAATCCAACGCGTTCCAGGAATACAAACAACTGCCTGTAACTGTTTAGCTGTACACGACGAGTATAATTATTTCGGGTACTCCTCCAGTACAAAACAGACACCCAAACGACAATACTTCAACACAAAAATATTTAAAACAATAGTTATAAAAGCATGATACTTAATACCGCGCTTGACATCAGGTATAAGCAAAAATAAATTTCTTCGAACTAATTTCAAGTTAAATCTTTAGCTTGTGTAATTATATCAAACTTGCTCAATTAACAACGAGCAATTTCCATCGTGTTTTGACAACTGACTCATCGATGATGTTTTTCCTTGGAATTGAAAAAGGTATGTGCATAATTTTCCTCCGTCCACACTCAAAATACTATCTACATGCTATAAAGAGGGATTCAATTTTATAATACGTTGCCTCACTTTCCATCACTGCTTTCCTACTATCAGTCACTTGAACTGTAATATAAACCAGTCTTTTATTTCCAATACTATTCTGCATACCATTTATCAAGAACAATACATTTTATTTGTTAATGTAATCAGATGCGAAGTTCCTCATTTGTCCTAATATCAATCAATGGATAAATGAATTGAAATCTGTGAAAATAGTGTAATATCGGAAAATAAGGATAGAAATTTTTTCCCGATTACTTGCAACTTATTAATATTAAATTGAATATACATATATAAATTGGACAGGAAACGATATTTATTTAACGGAAACTAAATGCAATACTCGTATCTATATCAAATAACTTTACAGTTATTTGACCACTCTCGTCACAACGAATCTAACACACAGACACTCTCTCTCTCTCTAACAACTCTATCAATTCTCACAACTCTACTCTTCGACGATTCGATACCTCTTACTACTCTACTCTTCGACGACTCGATTAGCTCTGATTCTCGCAACACGCACACTTTTCGACTCGCCTTGCGTAGCGAAACCGTCCTTCTTCTAACGCTGTCTATTGTTTCCCTCATTCCTATGTAAGAACTACCAACTACGTGCCTTTAGTCACGTTGGCACTCTTAAATGTAAACGAACCACAGAAACACGACGTACACGGTTTTTCTATTTTCAACTGATTTCTAATTCGAATTACTTTACGATATTATAATAAGTATCTAGTAATACGACTTTCGAACCGATGTAATTATTGCAATGATTGTTAAATTTCATAACAATTTCCTATCCATGTTAAACATATTACGTATATGTGCATGTCTAATATTTCGATTAGTTGCTCTACCTGCGGTAGTTCGCCATTCTGGATCATCTAGACTCAACAAATATGCGTTCAATTTATCCATGCCTTAAATAGCTCTGTAGCGGCACAAGAGTTAGAATTTGCTTCAAACCATGTTGTTGTTTTGCTTCGGAATATCAAGAGGTATTGTGTGGAATTATAAGCTCTGGGCAAAACAATGGCGCCGCTACATGTAACCGTAAAACAAGACGAATTTGTATCTTTTGACCTTCTTCTGACGATTATGGCTAAACGAACGTGATCGCAAACGATTCAGTATAAACTGTGACTAAACGTCTGTATAGATATCGGTTCGCGAAAAGATCTGTTTTAAATACACTAACGAGTACACATATTGGTAGTCTCATTATTCGATCCCCTACAGCCCTTATTATGGAAAATAGAGGCCTGTGACAGTATTCAGCTTGGCCAACTTTGAACAGGGCATATTGATAAGCCAGAGTAACTCACATACAAATTTTTTTTTTTACGTGGAGAAATCCTCATGGACACTCCGCTGTTGCAGAAATTGCGTAACAGCAGAGCAGTGTCGAACTCTTACCGACTAAAACTCCACGATGACCACCCGACGCGTATGACAGGGATGCTCCAGGATTCTCTTATGAATTAACTTCAGTTGCACCCCCTTCACGCGTTCTCTAGTTCTAGCCAGTCCTAATATTTCCTGAATATTGAATTGGCGTTAGGGGGGGCCATTACCCCTAGCGAAGTCTCTCCTTATTGATATTCAGTGGAGGCTTGTCTTGTGTGCTTCGACAACTCGCATTCAACCTGGTGGTACAAGCTACGAAAACACTTTTCCGGACATGAGAAAACACATTAGCCCAGATAACGTACAAAAGGTATTAGAGCCCACCAAATAAGATTTGCTACAATTTGCCGTAGTTCGTCACAATAAGCCTATGAGTATCGCGTGTCAGACGATTTTCGAATTAGTTGATGCTTGGATGTTCTAGATACGGAAGCGCGGAGTGGTGAGACGTTTATGTACAACTT